>NW_024428502.1:0-26400 GCF_017562075.2 Anopheles merus | reverse complement strand
CATGGACACCATCCAACATGGTTAAAGTGTCCCCAATGCACCTCGCTTGACTACGGAACACCTTGCAAACTCATGAAAAAAGCAGTTTGGAAGAAAAAAAACCTCTAACTTTAAACGGCCATAACTTTTGAACCAGAAGAGCTAGAGACATAATTTTTTCACCGTTGGAAAGGAAATTAAAAGTTGGGCAATACAAATTTTTTTTTGTTTAAAGCTCAGAGCAACGCAGGATCCAGTAAATGGCCTCGGAGTGAAGGGTTTATAAACTTAAAAAAAATCTTGATGTTTCTGGAACATGTGTGTTGCTGTATCCATAGTCTCCAATGCACTTGGAATGACTTTGGACACCATCCAACTTGTTAAAAGTGGCTCTAGGGTACTTGGGAGCACCATGGAGCACCATCCAACTTGTTAAAAGTGGCTCTAGGGTACTTGGGAGCACCATGGAACACCATCCAACATGGTTAAAGTGTCCTCGGGTACTTGGGAGCACCATGGAACACCATCCAACTTGGTTAAAAGTGTCTCTAGGGTGCTTGGGAGCACCATGGAACACCATCCAACATGGTTAAAAGTGTCCCCAATGCACCTCGCTTGACTACGGAACACCTTGCAAACTCATGAAAAAAGCAGTTTGGAAGAAAAAAAACCTCTAACTTTAAACGGCCATAACTTTTGAACCAGAAGAGCTAGAGACATAATTTTTTTCAACCGTTGAAAGAAATTATTAAAGTTGGGCAATACAAATTTTTTTTGTTTAAAGCTCAGAGCAACGCAGGATCCAGTAAATGGCCTCGGAAGTGAAGGGTTTATAAACTTAAAAAAAAATCTTGATGTTTCTGGAACATGTGTGTTGCTGTATCCATAGTCTCCAATGCACTTGGAATGACTTTGGGACACCATCCACTTGGTTAAAAGTGGCTCTAGGGTACTTGGGAGCACCATGGAACACCATCCAACATGGTTAAAAGTGTCTCTAGGGTACTTGGGAGCACCATGGAACACCATCCAACTTGGTTAAAGTGGCTCTAGGGTACTTGGGAGCACCATGGAACACCATCCAACTTGGTTAAAAGTGTCTCTAGGGTGCTTGGGAGCACCATGGAACACCATCCAACATGGTTAAAAGTGTCCCCAATGCACCTCGCTTGACTACGGAACACCTTGCAAACTCATGAAAAAAGCAGTTTGGAAGAAAAAAACCTCTAACTTTAAACGGCCATAACTTTGAACCAGAAGAGCTAGAGACATAATTTTTTCACCGTTGGAAAGGAAATTAAAAGTTGGGCCATACAAATTTTTTTTGTTTAAAGCTCAGAGCAACGCAGGATCCAGTAAATGGCCTCGGAAGTGAAGGGTTTATAAACTTAAAAAAAATCTTGATGTTTCTGGAACATGTGTGTTGCTGTATCCATAGTCTCCAATGCACTTGGAATGACTTTGGGACACCATCCAACTTGGTTAAAAGTGGCTCTAGGGTACTTTGGAGCACCATGGAACACCATCCAACATGGTTAAAAGTGTCTCTAGGGTACTTGGGAGCACCATGGGCACCATCCAACTTGGTTAAAAGTGGCTCTAGGGTACTTGGGAGCACCATGGAACACCATCCAACATGGTTAAAAGTGGCTCTAGGGTCTTGGGAGCACCATGGAACACCATCCAACATGGTTTAAAAGTGTCCCCAATGCACCTCGCTTGACTACGGAACACCTTGCAAACTCATGAAAAAAAGTTTGGAAGAAAAAAAACCTCTAACTTTAAACGGCCATACTTTTGAACCAGAAGAGCTAGAGACATAATTTTTTCAACCGTTGGAAAGGAAATTAAAAGTTGGGCAATACAAATTTTTTTTTGTTTAAAGCTCAGAGCAACGCAGGATCCAGTAAATGGCCTCGGAAGTGAAGGGTTTATAAACTTAAAAAAATCTTGATGTTTCTGGAACATGTGTGTTGCTGTATCCATAGTCCCTCCAATGACTTGGAATGACTTTGGACAAAACCATCCAACATGGTTAAAAAGTGGCTCTAGGGTACTTGGGAGCACCATGGAGCACCATCCAACATGGTTAAAAGTGGCTCTAGGGTACTTGGGAGCACCATGGAACACCATCCAACATGGTTAAAAGTGTCCCCAATGCACCTCGCTTGACTACGGAACACCTTGCAAACTCATGAAAAAAGCAGTTTGGAAGAAAAAAAACCTCTAACTTTAAACGGCCATAACTTTTGAACCAGAAGAGCTAGAGACATAATTTTTTCACCGTTGGAAAGGAAATTAAAAGTTGGGCAATACAAATTTTTTTTGTTTAAAGCTCAGAGCAACGCAGGATCCAGTAAATGGCCTCGGAAGTGAAGGGTTTATAAACTTAAAAAAAATCTTGATGTTTCTGGAACATGTGTGTTGCTGTATCCATAGTCTCCAATGCACTTGGAATGACTTTGGGACACCATCCAACTTGGTTAAAAGTGGCTCTAGGGTACTTGGGAGCACCATGGAGCACCATCCAACTTGGTTAAAAGTGGCTCTAGGGTACTTGGGAGCACCATGGAACACCATCCAACATGGTTAAAAGTGGCTCTAGGGTACTTGGGAGACCATGGAACACCATCCAACTTGGTTAAAAGTGTCTCTAGGGTGCTTGGGAGCACCATGGAACACCATCCAACATGGTTAAAAGTGTCCCCAATGCACCTCGCTTGACTACGGAACACCTTGCAAACTCATGAAAAAAGCAGTTTGGAAGAAAAAAAACCTCTAACTTTAAACGGCCATAACTTTTGAACCAGAAGAGCTAGAGACATAATTTTTTCACCGTTGGAAAGGAAATTAAAAGTTGGGCCATACAAATTTTTTTTGTTTAAAGCTCAGAGCAACGCAGGATCCAGTAAATGGCCTCGGAAGTGAAGGGTTTATAAACTTAAAAAAATCTTGATGTTTCTGGAACATGTGTGTTGCTGTATCCATAGTCTCCAATGCACTTGGAATGACTTTGGGACACCATCCAACTTGGTTAAAAGTGGCTCTAGGGTACTTGGGAGCACCATGGAACACCATCCAACATGGTTAAAAGTGCTCTAGGGTACTTGGGAGCACCATGGAGCACCATCCAACTTGGTTAAAGTGGCTCTAGGGTACTTGGGAGCACCATGGAACACCATCCAACAAGGGTGCACCATATGCACCTCGCTTGACTACGGAACACCTTGCAAACTCATGAAAAAAGCAGTTTGGAAGAAAAAAAACCTCTAACTTTAAACGGCCATTACTTTTGAACCAGAAGAGCTAGAGACATAATTTTTTCACCGTTGGAAAGGAAATTAAAAGTTGGGCAATACAATTTTTTTTTGTTTAAAGCTCAGAGCAACGCAGGATCCAGTAAATGGCCTCGGAAGTGAAGGGTTTATAAACTTAAAAAAAATCTTGATGTTTCTGGAACATGTGTGTTGCTGTATCCATAGTCTCCAATGCACTTGGAATGACTTTGGGACACCATCCAACATGGTTAAAAGTGGCTCTAGGGTACTTGGGAGCACCATGGAGCACCATCCAACTTGGTTAAAAGTGGCTCTAGGGTACTTGGGAGGACCATGGAACACCATCCAACATGGTTAAAAGTGTCCCCAATGCACCTCGCTTGACTACGGAACACCTTGCAAACTCATGAAAAAAGCAGTTTGGAAGAAAAAAAACCTCTAACTTTAAACGGCCATAACTTTTGAACCAGAAGAGCTAGAGACATAATTTTTTCACCGTTGGAAAGGAAATTAAAAGTTGGGCAATACAAATTTTTTTGTTTAAAGCTCAGAGCAACGCAGGATCCAGTAAATGGCCTCGGAAGTGAAGGGTTTATAAACTTAAAAAAAATCTTGATGTTTCTGGAACATGTGTGTTGCTGTATCCATAGTCTCCAATGCACTTGGAATGACTTTGGGACACCATCCAACTTGGTTAAAAGTGGCTCTAGGGTACTTGGGAGCACCATGGAGCACCATCCAACTTGGTTAAAAGTGGCTCTAGGGTACTTGGGAGCACCATGGAACACCATCCAACATGGTTAAAAGTGTCTCTAGGGTACTTGGGAGGACCATGGAACACCATCCAACTTGGTTAAAAGTGTCTCTAGGGTGCTTGGGAGCACCATGGAACACCATCCAACATGGTTAAAAGTGTCCCCAATGCACCTCGCTTGACTACGGAACACCTTGCAAACTCATGAAAAAAGCAGTTTGGAAGAAAAAAAAACCTCTAACTTTAAACGGCCATAACTTTTGAACCAGAAGAGCTAGAGACATAATTTTTTCACCGTTGGAAAGGAAATTAAAAGTTGGGCCATACAAATTTTTTTTGTTTAAAGCTCAGAGCAACGCAGGATCCAGTAAATGGCCTCGGAAGTGAAGGGTTTATAAACTTAAAAAAAATCTTGATGTTTCTGGAACATGTGTGTTGCTGTATCCATAGTCTCCAATGCACTTGGAATGACTTTGGGACACCATCCAACTTGGTTAAAAGTGGCTCTAGGGTACTTGGGAGCACCATGGAACACCATCCAACATGGTTAAAAGTGTCTCTAGGGTACTTGGGAGCACCATGGAGCACCATCCAACTTGGTTAAAAGTGGCTCTAGGGTACTTGGGAGCACCATGGAACACCATCCAACATGGTTAAAAGTGGCTCTAGGGTACTTGGGAGCACCATGGAACACCATCCAACATGGTTAAAAGTGTCCCCAATGCACCTCGCTTGACTACGGAACACCTTGCAAACTCATGAAAAAAGCAGTTTGGAAGAAAAAAAACCTCTAACTTTAAACGGCCATAACTTTTGAACCAGAAGAGCTAGAGACATAATTTTTTCACCGTTGGAAAGGAAATTAAAAGTTGGGCATACAAATTTTTTTTGTTTAAAGCTCAGAGCAACGCAGGATCCAGTAAATGGCCTCGGAAGTGAAGGGTTTATAAACTTAAAAAAAATCTTGATGTTTCTGGAACATGTGTGTTGCTGTATCCATAGTCTCCAATGCACTTGGAATGACTTTGGGACACCATCCAACTTGGTTAAAAGTGGCTCTAGGGTACTTGGGAGCACCATGGAACACCATCCAACATGGTTAAAAGTGTCTCTAGGGTACTTGGGAGCACCATGGAGCACCATCCAACTTGGTTAAAAGTGGCTCTAGGGTACTTGGGAGCACCATGGAACACCATCCAACATGGTTAAAAGTGGCTCTAGGGTACTTGGGAGCACCATGGAACACCATCCAACATGGTTAAAAGTGTCCCCAATGCACCTCGCTTGACTACGGAACACCTTGCAAACTCATGAAAAAAGCAGTTTGGAAGAAAAAAAACCTCTAACTTTAAACGGCCATAACTTTTGAACCAGAAGAGCTAGAGACATAATTTTTTCACCGTTGGAAAGGAAATTAAAAGTTGGGCAATACAATTTTTTTTGTTTAAAGCTCAGAGCAACGCAGGATCCAGTAAATGGCCTCGGAAGTGAAGGGTTTATAAACTTAAAAAAAATCTTGATGTTTCTGGAACATGTGTGTTGCTGTATCCATAGTCTCCAATGCACTTGGAATGACTTTGGGACACCATCCAACATGGTTAAAAGTGGCTCTAGGGTACTTGGGAGCACCATGGAGCACCATCCAACTTGGTTAAAAGTGGCTCTAGGGTACTTGGGAGGACCATGGAACACCATCCAACATGGTTAAAAGTGTCCCCAATGCACCTCGCTTGACTACGGAACACCTTGCAAACTCATGAAAAAGCAGTTTGGAAGAAAAAAAACCTCTAACTTTAAACGGCCATAACTTTTGAACCAGAAGAGCTAGAGACATAATTTTTTCACCGTTGGAAAGGAAATTAAAAGTTGGGCAATACAAATTTTTTTTGTTTAAAGCTCAGAGCAACGCAGGATCCAGTAAATGGCCTCGGAAGTGAAGGGTTTATAAACTTAAAAAAAATCTTGATGTTTCTGGAACATGTGTGTTGCTGTATCCATAGTCTCCAATGCACTTGGAATGACTTTGGGACACCATCCAACTTGGTTAAAAGTGGCTCTAGGGTACTTGGGAGCACCATGGAGCACCATCCAACTTGGTTAAAAGTGGCTCTAGGGTACTTGGGAGCACCATGGAACACCATCCAACATGGTTAAAAGTGTCTCTAGGGTACTTGGGAGGACCATGGAACACCATCCAACTTGGTTAAAAGTGTCTCTAGGGTGCTTGGGAGCACCATGGAACACCATCCAACATGGTTAAAAGTGTCCCCAATGCACCTCGCTTGACTACGGAACACCTTGCAAACTCATGAAAAAAGCAGTTTGGAAGAAAAAAAAACCTCTAACTTTAAACGGCCATAACTTTTGAACCAGAAGAGCTAGAGACATAATTTTTTCACCGTTGGAAAGGAAATTAAAAGTTGGGCCATACAAATTTTTTTTGTTTAAAGCTCAGAGCAACGCAGGATCCAGTAAATGGCCTCGGAAGTGAAGGGTTTATAAACTTAAAAAAAATCTTGATGTTTCTGGAACATGTGTGTTGCTGTATCCATAGTCTCCAATGCACTTGGAATGACTTTGGGACACCATCCAACTTGGTTAAAAGTGGCTCTAGGGTACTTGGGAGCACCATGGAACACCATCCAACATGGTTAAAAGTGTCTCTAGGGTACTTGGGAGCACCATGGAGCACCATCCAACTTGGTTAAAAGTGGCTCTAGGGTACTTGGGAGCACCATGGAACACCATCCAACATGGTTAAAAGTGGCTCTAGGGTACTTGGGAGCACCATGGAACACCATCCAACATGGTTAAAAGTGTCCCCAATGCACCTCGCTTGACTACGGAACACCTTGCAAACTCATGAAAAAAGCAGTTTGGAAGAAAAAAAACCTCTAACTTTAAACGGCCATTACTTTTGAACCAGAAGAGCTAGAGACATAATTTTTTCACCGTGGAAAGGAAATTAAAAGTTGGGCAATACAATTTTTTTTTGTTTAAAGCTCAGAGCAACGCAGGATCCAGTAAATGGCCTCGGAAGTGAAGGGTTTATAAACTTAAAAAAAATCTTGATGTTTCTGGAACATGTGTGTTGCTGTATCCATAGTCTCCAATGCACTTGGAATGACTTTGGGACACCATCCAACATGGTTAAAAGTGGCTCTAGGGTACTTGGGAGCACCATGGAGCACCATCCAACTTGGTTAAAAGTGGCTCTAGGGTACTTGGGAGGACCATGGAACACCATCCAACATGGTTAAAAGTGTCCCCAATGCACCTCGCTTGACTACGGAACACCTTGCAAACTCATGAAAAAGCAGTTTGGAAGAAAAAAAACCTCTAACTTTAAACGGCCATAACTTTTGAACCAGAAGAGCTAGAGACATAATTTTTTCACCGTTGGAAAGGAAATTAAAAGTTGGGCAATACAAATTTTTTTTGTTTAAAGCTCAGAGCAACGCAGGATCCAGTAAATGGCCTCGGAAGTGAAGGGTTTATAAACTTAAAAAAAATCTTGATGTTTCTGGAACATGTGTGTTGCTGTATCCATAGTCTCCAATGCACTTGGAATGACTTTGGGACACCATCCAACTTGGTTAAAAGTGGCTCTAGGGTACTTGGGAGCACCATGGAGCACCATCCAACTTGGTTAAAAGTGGCTCTAGGGTACTTGGGAGCACCATGGAACACCATCCAACATGGTTAAAAGTGTCTCTAGGGTACTTGGGAGGACCATGGAACACCATCCAACTTGGTTAAAAGTGTCTCTAGGGTGCTTGGGAGCACCATGGAACACCATCCAACATGGTTAAAAGTGTCCCCAATGCACCTCGCTTGACTACGGAACACCTTGCAAACTCATGAAAAAAGCAGTTTGGAAGAAAAAAAAACCTCTAACTTTAAACGGCCATAACTTTTGAACCAGAAGAGCTAGAGACATAATTTTTTCACCGTTGGAAAGGAAATTAAAAGTTGGGCCATACAAATTTTTTTTGTTTAAAGCTCAGAGCAACGCAGGATCCAGTAAATGGCCTCGGAAGTGAAGGGTTTATAAACTTAAAAAAAATCTTGATGTTTCTGGAACATGTGTGTTGCTGTATCCATAGTCTCCAATGCACTTGGAATGACTTTGGGACACCATCCAACTTGGTTAAAAGTGGCTCTAGGGTACTTGGGAGCACCATGGAACACCATCCAACATGGTTAAAAGTGTCTCTAGGGTACTTGGGAGCACCATGGAGCACCATCCAACTTGGTTAAAAGTGGCTCTAGGGTACTTGGGAGCACCATGGAACACCATCCAACATGGTTAAAAGTGGCTCTAGGGTACTTGGGAGCACCATGGAACACCATCCAACATGGTTAAAAGTGTCCCCAATGCACCTCGCTTGACTACGGAACACCTTGCAAACTCATGAAAAAAGCAGTTTGGAAGAAAAAAAACCTCTAACTTTAAACGGCCATAACTTTTGAACCAGAAGAGCTAGAGACATAATTTTTTCACCGTTGGAAAGGAAATTAAAAGTTGGGTAGTACAAATTTTTTTTGTTTAAAGCTCAGAGCAACGCAGGATCCAGTAAATGGCCTCGGAAGTGAAGGGTTTATAAACTTAAAAAAATCTTGATGTTTCTGGAACATGTGTGTTGCTGTATCCATAGTCTCCAATGCACTTGGAATGACTTTGGGACACCATCCAACTTGGTTAAAAGTGGCTCTAGGGTACTTGGGAGCACCATGGAACACCATCCAACATGGTTAAAAGTGTCTCTAGGGTACTTGGGAGCACCATGGAGCACCATCCAACTTGGTTAAAAGTGGCTCTAGGGTACTTGGGAGCACCATGGAACACCATCCAACATGGTTAAAAGTGGCTCTAGGGTACTTGGGAGCACCATGGAACACCATCCAACATGGTTAAAAGTGTCCCCAATGCACCTCGCTTGACTACGGAACACCTTGCAAACTCATGAAAAAAGCAGTTTGGAAGAAAAAAAACCTCTAACTTTAAACGGCCATAACTTTTGAACCAGAAGAGCTAGAGACATAATTTTTTCACCGTTGGAAAGGAAATTAAAAGTTGGGCAATACAAATTTTTTTTGTTTAAAGCTCAGAGCAACGCAGGATCCAGTAAATGGCCTCGGAAGTGAAGGGTTTATAAACTTAAAAAAAATCTTGATGTTTCTGGAACATGTGTGTTGCTGTATCCATAGTCTCCAATGCACTTGGAATGACTTTGGGACACCATCCAACATGGTTAAAAGTGGCTCTAGGGTACTTGGGAGCACCATGGAGCACCATCCAACTTGGTTAAAAGTGGCTCTAGGGTACTTGGGAGGACCATGGAACACCATCCAACATGGTTAAAAGTGTCCCCAATGCACCTCGCTTGACTACGGAACACCTTGCAAACTCATGAAAAAAGCAGTTTGGAAGAAAAAAAAACCTCTAACTTTAAACGGCCATAACTTTTGAACCAGAAGAGCTAGAGACATAATTTTTTCACCGTTGGAAAGGAAATTAAAAGTTGGGCAATACAAATTTTTTTTGTTTAAAGCTCAGAGCAACGCAGGATCCAGTAAATGGCCTCGGAAGTGAAGGGTTTATAAACTTAAAAAAAATCTTGATGTTTCTGGAACATGTGTGTTGCTGTATCCATAGTCTCCAATGCCCTTGGAATGACTTTGGACACCATCCAACTTGGTTAAAAGTGGCTCTAGGGTACTTGGGAGCACCATGGAGCACCATCCAACTTGGTTAAAAGTGGCTCTAGGGTACTTGGGAGCACCATGGAACACCATCCAACATGGTTAAAAGTGTCTCTAGGGTACTTGGGAGGACCATGGAACACCATCCAACTTGGTTAAAAGTGTCTCTAGGGTGCTTGGGAGCACCATGGAACACCATCCAACATGGTTAAAAGTGTCCCCAATGCACCTCGCTTGACTACGGAACACCTTGCAAACTCATGAAAAAAGCAGTTTGGAAGAAAAAAAAACCTCTAACTTTAAACGGCCATAACTTTTGAACCAGAAGAGCTAGAGACATAATTTTTTCACCGTTGGAAAGGAAATTAAAAGTTGGGCCATACAAATTTTTTTGTTTAAAGCTCAGAGCAACGCAGGATCCAGTAAATGGCCTCGGAAGTGAAGGGTTTATAAACTTAAAAAAAATCTTGATGTTTCTGGAACATGTGTGTTGCTGTATCCATAGTCTCCAATGCACTTGGAATGACTTTGGGACACCATCCAACTTGGTTAAAAGTGGCTCTAGGGTACTTGGGAGCACCATGGAACACCATCCAACATGGTTAAAAGTGTCTCTAGGGTACTTGGGAGCACCATGGAGCACCATCCAACTTGGTTAAAAGTGGCTCTAGGGTACTTGGGAGCACCATGGAACACCATCCAACATGGTTAAAAGTGGCTCTAGGGTACTTGGGAGCACCATGGAACACCATCCAACATGGTTAAAAGTGTCCCCAATGCACCTCGCTTGACTACGGAACACCTTGCAAACTCATGAAAAAAGCAGTTTGGAAGAAAAAAACCTCTAACTTTAAACGGCCATAACTTTTGAACCAGAAGAGCTAGAGACATAATTTTTTCACCGTTGGAAAGGAAATTAAAAGTTGGGTAGTACAAATTTTTTTGTTTAAAGCTCAGAGCAACGCAGGATCCAGTAAATGGCCTCGGAAGTGAAGGGTTTATAAACTTAAAAAAAATCTTGATGTTTCTGGAACATGTGTGTTGCTGTATCCATAGTCTCCAATGCACTTGGAATGACTTTGGGACACCATCCAACTTGGTTAAAAGTGGCTCTAGGGTACTTGGGAGCACCATGGAACACCATCCAACATGGTTAAAAGTGTCTCTAGGGTACTTGGGAGCACCATGGAGCACCATCCAACTTGGTTAAAGTGGCTCTAGGGTACTTGGGAGCACCATGGAACACCATCCAACATGGTTAAAAGTGGCTCTAGGGTACTTGGGAGCACCATGGAACACCATCCAACATGGTTAAAAGTGTCCCCAATGCACCTCGCTTGACTACGGAACACCTTGCAAACTCATGAAAAAAGCAGTTTGGAAGAAAAAAAAACCTCTAACTTTAAACGGCCATTACTTTTGAACCAGAAGAGCTAGAGACATAATTTTTCACCGTTGGAAAGGAAATTAAAAGTTGGGCAATACAATTTTTTTTTGTTTAAAGCTCAGAGCAACGCAGGATCCAGTAAATGGCCTCGGAAGTGAAGGGTTTATAAACTTAAAAAAATCTTGATGTTTCTGGAACATGTGTGTTGCTGTATCCATAGTCTCCAATGCACTTGGAATGACTTTGGGACACCATCCAACATGGTTAAAAGTGGCTCTAGGGTACTTGGGAGCACCATGGAGCACATCCAACTTGGTTAAAAGTGGCTCTAGGGTACTTGGGAGGACCATGGAACACCATCCAACATGGTTAAAAGTGTCCCCAACCTCGCTTGACTACGGAACACCTTGCAAACTCATGAAAAAAGCAGTTTGGAAGAAAAAAAAACCTCTAACTTTAAACGGCCATTACTTTTGAACCAGAAGAGCTAGAGACATAATTTTTTCACCGTTGGAAAGGAAATTAAAAGTTGGGCAATACAAATTTTTTTGTTTAAAGCTCAGAGCAACGCAGGATCCAGTAAATGGCCTCGGAAGTGAAGGGTTTATAAACTTAAAAAAAATCTTGATGTTTTGGCTGGAACATGTGTTGCTGTATCCATAGTCTCCAATGCACTTGGAATGACTTTGGGACACATCCAACTTGGTTAAAGTGGCTCTAGGGTACTTGGGAGCACCATGGAGCACCATCCAACTTGGTTAAAAGTGGCTCTAGGGTACTTGGGAGCACCATGGAACACCATCCAACATGGTTAAAAGTGTCCCCAATGCACCTCGCTTGACTACGGAACACCTTGCAAACTCATGAAAAAAGCAGTTTGGAAGAAAAAAAAACCTCTAACTTTAAACGGCCATTACTTTTGAACCAGAAGAGCTAGAGACATAATTTTTCACCGTTGGAAAGGAAATTAAAAGTTGGGCAATACAATTTTTGTGTTTAAAGCTCAGAGCAACGCAGGATCCAGTAAATGGCCTCGGAAGTGAAGGGTTTATAAACTTAAAAAAAATCTTGATGTTTCTGGAACATGTGTGTTGCTGTATCCATAGTCTCCAATGCACTTGGAATGACTTTGGGACACCATCCAACATGGTTAAAAGTGGCTCTAGGGTACTTGGGAGCCCATGGAGCACCATCCAACTTGGTTAAAAGTGGCTCTAGGGTACTGGGAGGACCATGGAACACCATCCAACATGGTTAAAAGTGTCCCCAATGCACCTCGCTTGACTACGGAACACCTTGCAAACTCATGAAAAAAGCAGTTTGGAAGAAAAAAAACCTCTAACTTTAAACGGCCATAACTTTTGAACCAGAAGAGCTAGAGACATAATTTTTTCACCGTTGGAAAGGAAATTAAAGTTGGGCAATACAAATTTTTTTTGTTTAAAGCTCAGAGCAACGCAGGATCCAGTAAATGGCTCGGAAGTGAAGGGTTATAAACTTAAAAAAAATCTTGATGTTTCTGGAACATGTGTGTTGCTGTATCCATAGTCTCCAATGCACTTGGAATGACTTTGGGACACCATCCAACTTGGTTAAAAGTGGCTCTAGGGTACTTGGGAGCACCATGGAGCACCATCCAACTTGGTTAAAGTGGCTCTAGGGTACTTGGGAGCACCATGGAACACCACAACATGGTTAAAAGTGTCCCCAATGCACCTCGCTGACTACGGAACACCTTGCAAACTCATGAAAAAAAGCAGTTTGGAAGAAAAAAAAAAAAAACCTCTAACTTTAAACGGCCATAACTTTTGAACCAGAAGAGCTAGAGACATAATTTTTTCACCGTTGGAAAGGAAATTAAAAGTTGGGCAATACAAATTTTTTTTGTTTAAAGCTCAGAGCAACGCAGGATCCAGTAAATGGCCTCGGAAGTGAAGGGTTTAAACTTAAAAAAATCTTGATGTTTCTGGAACATGTGTGTTGCTGTATCCATAGTCTCCAATGCACTTGGAATGACTTTGGGACACCATCCAACATGGTTAAAGTGTCTCTAGGGTACTTGGGAGGACCATGGAACACCATTCAACATGGTTAAAAGTGGCTCTAGGGTACTTGGGAGGACCATGGAACACCATCAACATGGTTAAAAGTGGCTCTAGGGTACTTGGGAGCACCATGGAACACCATCCAACATGGTTAAAAGTGTCTCTAGGGTACTTGGGAGCACCATGGAGCACCATCCAACTTGGTTAAAAGTGGCTCTAGGGTACTTGGGAGCACCATGGACACCATCCAACATGGTTAAAAGGCTCTAGGGTACTTGGGAGCACCATGGAACACCATCCACATGGTAAAAGTGTCCCCAATGCACCTCGCTTGACTACGGAACACCTTGCAAACTCATGAAAAAGCAGTAGTTTGAAGAAAAAAAACCTCTAACTTTAAACGGCCATAACTTTTGAACCAGAAGAGCTAGAGACATAATTTTTTCACCGTTGGAAAGGAAATTAAAAGTTGGGCAATACAAATTTTTTTGTTTAAAGCTCAGAGCAACGCAGGATCCAGTAAATGGCCTCGGAAGTGAAGGGTTTATAAACTTAAAAAAAATCTTGATGTTTCTGGAACATGTGTGTTGCTGTATCCATAGTCTCCAATGCACTTGGAATGACTTTGGGACACCATCCAACTTGGTTAAAAGTGGCTCTAGGGTACTTGGGAGCACCATGGAAACACCATCCAACATGGTTAAAAGTGTCTCTAGGGTACTTGGGAGCACCATGGAGCACCATCCAACTTGGTTAAAAGTGGCTCTAGGGTACTTGGGAGCACCATGGAACACCATCCAACATGGTTAAAAGTGGCTCTAGGGTACTTGGGAGCACCATGGAACACCATCCAACATGGTTAAAAGTGTCCCCAATGCACCTCGCTTGACTACGGAACACCTTGCAAACTCATGGAAAAAGATGTTTTGAAGAAAAAAACGTCTAACTTTAAACGGCCATAACTTTTGAACCAGAAGAGCTAGAGACATAATTTTTCACCGTTGGAAAGGAAATTAAAGTTGGGCAATACAAATTTTTTTGTTTAAAGCTCAGAGCAACGCAGGATCCAGTAAATGGCCTCGGAAGTGAAGGGTTTATAAACTTAAAAAAAATCTTGATGTTTCTGGAACATGTGTGTTGCTGTATCCATAGTCTCCAATGCACTTGGAATGACTTTGGGACACCATCCAACTTGGTTAAAAGTGGCTCTAGGGTACTTGGGAGCACCATGGAACACCATCCAACATGGTTAAAAGTGTCTCTAGGGTACTTGGGAGCACCATGGAGCACCATCCAACTTGGTTAAAAGTGGCTCTAGGGTACTTGGGAGCACCATGGAACACCATCCAACATGGTTAAAAGTGGCTCTAGGGTACTTGGGAGCACCATGGAACACCATCCAACATGGTTAAAAGTGTCCCCAATGCACCTCGCTTGACTACGGACACCTTGCAAACTCATGAAAAAAGCAGTTTGGAAGAAAAAAAAACCTCTAACTTTAAACGGCCATAACTTTTGAACCAGAAGAGCTAGAGACATAATTTTTTCACCGTTGGAAAGGAAATTAAAAGTTGCGCAGCAAGTCTTCGAACAAACTTCACGCTCAGAGCAACGGAACACATAGTAAATTGCCTCTGAAGTTGAAGGTTTCAAAAAAGTGCCCAAATCTCTTAAGGAGCACCATGGACCCACCATGAAACTTTTTTCTCGCAAAAACCATCCAAATTGGTACCAATCGCTTTGGTTTGATGTGCCTTGAGGTCCCATGTTAATAAAAACAAGATTTGACGACTTTGTGTTTTGGTCAAAATTTCAAGCATGGTCAGTGGGATGGGTGCGATTTTGGAAGAAAAAAACCTCTAACTTAAACGGCATATCTTTGGAACCAGAAGAGCTAGAGACGTAATCTCTTCACCGTTGGAAAGGAAATTAAAAGTTGCGCAGCAAGTCTTCGAACAAACTTCACGCTCAGAGCAACGGAACACATAGTAAATTGCCTCTGAAGTTGGAGGTTTCAAAAAAGTCCCCAAATCCGTTAAGGGGCACCATGGACCCACCATGAAACTTTTGTCTCGCGAAAACTATCCAAATTGATACCAATTGCTTTGGTTTGATGTGCCTTGAGGTCCCATGTTAATAAAAACAAGATTTGACGACTTTGTGTTTTGGTCAAAATTTCAAGCATGGTCAGGGATGGGTGCGATTTTGGAAGAAAAAAACCTCTAACTTTAAACGGCCATATCTTTGGAACCAGAAGAGCTAGAGACGTAATCTCTTCACCGTTGGAAAGGAAATAAAAGTTGCGCAGCAAGTCATCGAACAAACTTCTCGCTCAGAGCAACGGAACATGTAGTAAATTGCCTCTGAAGTTGAAGGTTTCAAAAAAGTCCCCAATCTCGTAGGGGCACCATGGACCCACCATGAAACTTTTTTCTCGCAAAAACATCCAAATCGGTACCAATCGCTTTGGTTGATGTGCCTGAGGTCCCATGTTAATAAAAAACAAGATTTGACGACTTTGTGTTTTGGTCAAAATTTCAAGCATGGCCACTGGGAAGGGTGCGTTTTTGGAAGAAAAAACCTCTAACTTTAAACGGCCATATCTTTGGAACCAGAAGAGCTAGAGACGTAATCTCTTCACCGTTGGAAAGGAAATTAAAAGTTGCGCAGCAAGTCATCGAACAAACTTCTCGCTCAGAGCAACGGAACATGTAGTAAATTGCCTCTGAAGTTGAAGGTTTCAAAAAAGTGCCCAAATCCCTTCAGGGGCACCATGGACCTACCATGAAAATTTTTTCTCGCCAAAACCATCCAAATTGGTACCAATCGCTTTGGTTTGATGTGCCTTGAGGTCCCATGTTAATAAAAACAAGATTGACGACTTTGTGTTTGGTCAAAATTTCAAGCATGGCCACTGGAAGGGTGCGTTTTTGGAAGAAAAACCTCTAACTTTAAACGGCCATATCTTTGGAACCAGAAGAGCTAGAGACGTAATCTCTTCACCGTTGGAAAGGAAATTAAAAGTTGCGCAGCAAGTCTTCGAACAAAGTTCTCGCTCAGAGCAACGGAAACATGTAGTAAATTGCCTCTGAAGTTGGAGGTTCAAAAAAGTCCCCAAATCCTTCAGGGGCACCATGGACCCACCATGAAACTTTTTCTCGCAAAAACCATCCGAATGGTACCAATCGCTTGGTTTGATGTGCCTTGAGGTCCCATGTTAATAAAAACAAGATTTGACGACTTTGTGTTTTGGTCAAAATTTCAAGCATGGCCACTGGGAAGGGTGCGTTTTTGGAAGAAAAAACCTCTAACTTTAAACGGCCATATCTTGGAACCAGAAGAGCTAGAGACGTAATCTCTTCACCGTTGGAAAGGAAATAAAAGTTGCGCAGCAAGTCATCGAACAAACTTCTCGCTCAGAGCAACGGAACATGTAGTAAATTGCCTCTGAAGTTGGAGGTTTCAAAAAAGTCCCCAAATCCCTTCAGGGGCACCATGGACCCACCATGAAACTTTTTTCTCGCAAAAACCATCCGAATTGGTACCAATCGCTTTGGTTTGATGTGCCTTGAGGTCCCATGTTAATAAAAACAAGATTTGACGACTTTGTGTTTTGGTCAAAATTCAAGCATGGCCACTGGGAAGGGTGCGTTTTTGGAAGAAAAAACCTCTAACTTTAAACGGCCATATTTGGAACCAGAAGAGCTAGAGACGTAATCTCTTCACCGTTGGAAAGGAAATTAAAAGTTGCGCAGCAAGTCATCGAACAAACTTCTCGCTCAGAGCAACGGAACATGTAGTAAATTGCCTCTGAAGTTGAAGGTTTCAAAAAAGTGCCCAAATCCCTTCAGGGGCACCATGGACCCTACCATGAAAATTTTTCTCGCCAAAACCATCCAAATTGGTACCAATCGCTTTGGTTTGATGTGCCTTGAGGTCCCATGTTAATAAAAACAAGATTTGACGACTTTGTGTTTTGGTCAAATTTCAAGCATGGCCACTGGGAAGGGTGCGTTTTTGGAAGAAAAAACCTCTAACTTTAAACGGCCATATCTTTGGAACCAGAAGAGCTAGAGACGTAATCTCCACCGTTGGAAAGGAAATTAAAAGTTGCGCAGCAAGTCATCGAACAAACTTCTCGCTCAGAGCAACGGAACATGTAGTAAATTGCCTCTGAAGTTGGAGGTTTCAAAAAAGTCCCCAAATCCTTCAGGGGCACCATGGACCCACCATGAAACTTTTTTCTCGCAAAAAACCATCCGAATTGGTACCAATCGCTTTGGTTTGATGTGCCTTGAGGTCCCATGTTAATAAAAACAAGATTTGACGACTTTGTGTTTTGGTCAAAATTTCAAGCATGGTCAGTGGGATGGGTGCGTTTTTGGAAGAAAAAACCTTAACTTTAAACGGCCATATCTTTGGAACCAGAAGAGCTAGAGACGTAATCTCTTCACCGTTGGAAAGGAAATTAAAAGTTGCGCAGCAAGTCTTCGAACAAAGTTCACGCTCAGAGCAACGGAACATGTAGTAAATTGCCTCTGAAGTTGGAGGTTTCAAAAAAGTCCCCAAATCCCTTCAGGGGCACCATGGACCCACATGAAACTTTTTTCTCGCAAAAACCATCCGAATTGGTACCAATCGCTTTGGTTTGATGTGCCTTGAGGTCCCATGTTAATAAAAACAAGATTTGACGACTTTGTGTTTTGGTCAAAATCAAGCATGGCCACTGGGAAGGGTGCGTTTTTGGAAGAAAAAACCTCTAACTTTAAACGGCCATATCTTTGGAACCAGAAGAGCTAGAGACGTAATCTCTTCACCGTTGGAAAGGAAATTAAAAGTTGCGCAGCAAGTCATCGAACAAACTTCTCGCTCAGAGCAACGGAACATGTAGTAAATTGCCTCTGAAGTTGAAGGTTTCAAAAAAGTGCCCAAATCCCTTCAGGGGCACCATGGACCTACCATGAAAATTTTTTCTCGCCAAAACCATCCAAATTGGTACCAATCGCTTTGGTTTGATGTGCCTTGAGGTCCCATGTTAATAAAAACAAGATTTGACGACTTTGTGTTTTGGTCAAAATTTCAAGCATGGCCACTGGGAAGGGTGCGTTTTTGGAAGAAAAAAACCTCTTACTTTAAACGGCCATATCTTTGGAACCAGAAGAGCTAGAGACGTAATCTCTTCACCGTTGGAAAGGAAATTAAAAGTTGCGCAGCAAGTCTTCGAACAAAGTTCACGCTCAGAGCAACGGAACATGTAGTAAATTGCCTCTGAAGTTGAAGGTTCAAAAAAGTGCCAAATCCCTTCAGGGGCACCATGGACCTACCATGAAAATTTTTTCTCGCCAAAACCATCCAAATTGGTACCAATCGCTTTGGTTTGATGTGCCTTGAGGTCCCATGTTAATAAAAACAAGATTTGACGACTTTGTGTTTTGGTCAAAATTTCAAGCATGGTCAGTGGGATGGGTGCGTTTTGGAAGAAAAAACCTCTTACTTTAAACGGCCATATCTTTGGAACCAGAAGAGCTAGAGACGTAATCTCTTCACCGTTGGAAAGGAAATTAAAAGTTGCGCAGCAAGTTTTCGAACAAAGTTCACGCTCAGAGCAACGGAACATGTAGTAAATTGCCTCTGAAGTTGAAGGTTTCAAAAAAGTCCCCAAATCCCTTCAGGGGCACCATGGACCTACCATGAAAATTTTTCTCGCCAAAACCATCCAAATGGTACCAATCGCTTTGGTTTGATGTGCCTTGAGGTCCCATGTTAATAAAAACAAGATTTGACGACTTTGTGTTTTGGTCAAAATTTCAAGCATGGCCACTGGGAAGGGTGCGTTTTTGGAAGAAAAAACCTCTAACTTTAACGGCCATATCTTTGGAACCAGAAGAGCTAGAGACGTAATCTCTTCACCGTTGGAAAGGAAATAAAAGTTGCGCAGCAAGTCTTCGAACAAAGTTCTCGCTCAGAGCAACGGAACATGTAGTAAATTGCCTCTGAAGTTGGAGGTTTCAAAAAAGTCCCCAAATCCCTTCAGGGGCACCATGGACCTACCATGAAAATTTTTTCTCGCCAAAACCATCCAAATTGGTACCAATCGCTTTGGTTTGATGTGCCTTGAGGTCCCATGTTAATAAAAACAAGATTTGACGACTTTGTGTTTTGGTCAAAATTTCAAGCATGGTCAGTGGGATGGGTGCGTTTTTGGAAGAAAAAACTTTAACTTTAAACGGCCATATCTTTGGAACCAGAAGAGCTAGAGACGTAATCTCTTCACCGTTGGAAAGGAAATTAAAAGTTGCGCAGCAAGTCTTCGAACAAAGTTCACGCTCAGAGCAACGGAACATGTAGTAAATTGCCTCTGAAGTTGGAGGTTTCAAAAAAGTCCCCAAATCCCTTCAGGGGCACCATGGACCCACCATGAAACTTTTTCTCGCAAAAACCATCCGAATTGGTACCAATCGCTTTGGTTTGATGTGCCTGGAGGTCCCATGTTAATAAAAACAAGATTTGACGACTTTGTGTTTTGGTCAAAATTTCAAGCATGGTCAGTGGGATGGGTGCGTTTTTGGAAGAAAAAACCTTTAACTTTTAACGGCCATATCTTTGGAACCAGAAGAGCTAGAGACGTAATCTCTTCACCGTTGGAAAGGAAATTAAAAGTTGCGCAGCAAGTCTTCGAACAAAGTTCACGCTCAGAGCAACGGAACATGTAGTAAATTGCCTCTGAAGTTGGAGGTTTCAAAAAAGTCCCAAATCCCTTCAGGGGCACCATGGACCCACCATGAAACTTTTTTCTCGCAAAAACATCCGAATTGGTACCAATCGCTTTGGTTTGATGTGCCTTGAGGTCCCATGTTAAGAAAAAACAAGATTTGACGACTTTGTGTTTTGGTCAAAATTTCAAGCATGGCCACTGGAAGGGTGCGTTTTTGGAAGGAAAAGAAAAAACTCTAACTTTAAACGGCCATATCTTTGGAACCAGAAGAGCTAGAGACGTAATCTCTTCACCGTTGGAAAGGAAATAAAAGTTGCGCAGCAAGTCTTCGAACAAACTTCTCGCTCAGAGCAACGGAACATGTAGTAAATTGCCTCTGAAGTTGGAGGTTTCAAAAAGTCCCCAAATCCCTTCAGGGGCACCATGGACCCACCATGAAACTTTTTCTCGCAAAAACATCCGAATTGGTACCAATCGCTTTGGTTTGATGTGCCTTGAGGTCCATGTTAATAAAACAAGATTTGACGACTTTGTGTTTTGGTCAAAATTTCAAGCATGGCCACTGGGAAGGGTGCGTTTTTGGAAGAAGAAAAAACCTCTAACTTTAAACGGCCATATCTTTGGAACCAGAAGAGCTAGAGACGTAATCTCTTCACCGTTGGAAAGGAAATTAAAAGTTGCGCAGCAAGTCATCGAACAACCTTCTCGCTCAGAGCAACGGAACATGAAGTAAATTGCCTCTGAAGTTGGAGGTTTCAAAAAAGTCCCCAAATCCCTTCAGGGGCACCATGGACCCACCATGAAACTTTTTTCTCGCAAAAACCATCCGAATTGGTACCAATCGCTTTGGTTTGATGTGCCTTGAGGTCCCATGTTAATAAAAACAAGATTTGACGACTTTGTGTTTGGTCAAAATTTCAAGCATGGCCACTGGGAAGGGTGCGTTTTTGGAAGAAAAAACCTCTTACTTTAAACGGCCATATCTTTGGAACCAGAAGAGCTAGAGACGTAATCTCTTCACCGTTGGAAAGGAAATTAAAAGTTGCGCAGCAAGTCTTGAACAAAGTTCACGCTCAGAGCAACGGAACATGTAGTAAATTGCCTCTGAAGTTGAAGGTTTCAAAAAAGTGCCCAATCCCTTCAGGGGCACCATGGAACCCACCATGAAATTTTTCTCGCCAAAAACCATCCAAATTGGTACCAATCGCTTTGGTTTGATGTGCCTTGAGGTCCATGTTAATAAAAACAAGATTTGACGACTTTGTGTTTTGGTCAAAATTTCAAGCATGGTCAGTGGGATGGGTGCGTTTTTGGAAGAAAAAACTCTTACTTTAAACGGCCATATCTTTGGAACCAGAAGAGCTAGAGACGTAATCTCTTCACCGTTGGAAAGGAAATTAAAAGTTGCGCAGCAAGTCTTCGAACAAAGTTCACGCTCAGAGCAACGGAACATGTAGTAAATTGCCTCTGAAGTTGAAGGTTTCAAAAAAGTGCCCAAATCCTTCAGGGGCACCATGGACCTACATGAAAATTTTTCTCGCCAAAACCATCCAAATTGGTACAATCGCTTGGTTTGATGTGCCTTGAGGTCCCATGTTAATAAAAACAAGATTTGACGACTTTGTGTTTTGGTCAAAATTTCAAGCATGGTCAGTGGGATGGGTGCGTTTTTGGAAGAAAAAACCTCTTACTTTAAACGGCCATATCTTTGGAACCAGAAGAGCTAGAGACGTAATCTCTTCACCGTTGGAAAGGAAATAAAAGTTGCGCAGCAAGTCTTCGAACAAAGTTCACGCTCAGAGCAACGGAACATGTAGTAAATTGCCTCTGAAAGTTGGAGGTTTCAAAAAGTCCCCAAATCCCTTCAGGGGGCACCATGGACCCACCATGAAACTTTTTTCTCGCAAAAACCATCCGAATTGGTACCAATCGCTTTGGTTGGATGTGCCTTGAGGTCCCATGTTAATAAAAACAAGATTTGACGACTTTGTGTTTGGGTCAAAATTTCAAGCATGGCCACTGGGAAGGGTGCGTTTTTGAGAAAAAAACCTCTAACTTTAAACGGCCATATCTTTGGAACCAGAAGAGCTAGAGACGTAATCTCTTCACCGTTGGAAAGGAAATTAAAAGTTGCGCAGCAAGTCTTCGAACAAAGTTCTCGCTCAGAGCAACGAAACATGTAGTAAATTGCCTCTGAAGTTGGAGGTTTCAAAAAAGTCCCCAAAATTTCAGGGGCACCATGGACACACCATGAAACTTTTTTCTCGCAAAAACCATCCGAATTGGTACCAATCGCTTTGGTTTGATGTGCCTTGAGGTCCCATGTAAAATAAAACAAGATTTGACGACTTAGTGTTTTGGTCAAAATTTCAAGCATGGCCACTGGGATGGGTGCGTTTTTGGAAGAAAAAACCTCTAACTTTAAACGGCCATATCTTTGGAACCAGAAGAGCTAGAGACGTAATCTTTCACCGTTGGAAAGGAAATTAAAAGTTGCGCAGCAAGTCATCGAACAAACTTCTCGCTCAGAGCAACGGAACATGTAGTAAATGCCTCTGAAGTTGGAGGTTTCAAAAAAGTCCCCAAATCCCTTCAGGGGCACCATGGACCCACCATGAAATTTTTCTCGCAAAAACCATCCGAATTGGTACCAATCGCTTTGGTTTGATGTGCCTTGAGGTCCCATGTTAATAAAAACAAGATTTGACGACTTTGTGTTTTGGTCAAAATTCAAGCATGGCCACTGGGAAGGGTGCGATTTTGGAGGAAAAAACCTCTAACTTTAAACGGCCATATCTTTGGAACCAGAAGAGCTAGAGACCTAATCTCTTCACCGTTGGAAAGGAAATTAAAAGTTGCGCAGCAAGTCTTCGAACAAAGTTCTCGCTCAGAGCAACGAAACATGTAGTAAATTGCCTCTGAAGTTGGAGGTTTCAAAAAAGTCCCCAAATCCCTTCAGGGGCACCATGGACCCACCATGAAACTTTTTTCTCGCAAAAACCATCAAAATGGTGCCAATCGCTTTGGTTTGATGTGCATTGAGGTCCCATGTTAATAAAAACAAGATTTGACGACTTTGTGTTTTGGTCAAAATTTCAAGCATGGCCACTGGGAAGGGTGCGTTTTTGGAAGAAAAAACCTCTAACTTTAAACGGCCATATCTTTGGAACCAGAAGAGCTAGAGACGTAATCTCTTCACCGTTGGAAGGAAATTAAAAGTTGCGCAGCAAGTCAGAACAAACTTCTCGCTCAGAGCAACGGAACATGTAGTAATTTGCCTCTGAAGTTGGAGGTTTCAAAAAAGTCCCCAAATCCCTCAGGGGCACCATGGACCCACCACGAAACTTTTTTCTCGCAAAAACCATCCAAATCGGTACCAATCGCTTTGGTTTGATGTGCTCTGAGGTCGCATGTTAATAAAAACAAGATTTGACGACTTTGTGTTTTGGTCAAAATTTCAAGCATGGTCAGTGGGATGGGTGCGTTTTTGGAAGAAAAAACCTTAACTTTAAACGGCCATATCTTGGAACCAGAAGAGCTAGAGACGTAATCTCTTCACCGTTGGAAAGGAAATTAAGAGTTGCGCAGCAAGTCTTCGAACAAAGTTCACGCTCAGAGCAACGGAACATGTAGTAAATTGCCTCTGAAGTTGAGGTTTCAAAAAAGTCCCAAATCCCTTCAGGGGCACCATGGACCCACCATGAAACTTTTTTCTCGCAAAAACCATCCGATTGGTACCAATCGCTTTGGTTTGATGTGCCTTGAGGTCCCATGTTAATAAAAACAAGATTTGACGACTTTGTTTTGGTCAAAATTTCAAGCATGGCCACTGGGAAGGGTGCGTTTTTGGAAGAAAAAACCTCTAACTTTAAACGGCCATATCTTTGGAACCAGAAGAGCTAGAGACGTAATCTCTTCACCGTTGGAAAGGAAATTAAAAGTTGCGCAGCAAGAAGTCACGAACAAACTTCTCGCTCAGAGCAACGGAACATGTAGTAAATTGCCTCTGAAGTTGAAGGTTTCAAAAAAGTGCCCAAATCCCTTCAGGGGCACCATGGACCTACCATGAAAATTTTTTCTCGCAAAAACCATCCAAATCGGTACCAATCGCTTTGGTTTGATGTGCCTTGAGGTCCCATGTAATAAAAACAAGATTTGACGACTTTGTGTTTTGGTCAAAATTTCAAGCATGGTCAGTGGGATGGGGCGTTTTGGAAGAAAAAACCTCTTACTTTAAACGGCCATATCTTTGGAACCAGAAGAGCTAGAGACGTAATCTCTTCACCGTTGGAAAGGAAATTAAAAGTTGCGCAGCAAGTCTTCGAACAAAGTTCACGCTCAGAGCAACGGAACATGTAGTAAATTGCCTCTGAAGTTGGAGGTTTCAAAAAAGTCCCCAAATCCCTTCAGGGGCACCATGGACCCACCATGAAACTTTTTTCTCGCAAAAAACCATCCGAATTGGTACCAATCGCTTTGGTTTGATGTGCCTTGAGGTCCCATGTTATAAAAACAAGATTTGACGACTTTGTGTTTGGTCAAAATTTCAAGCATGGCCACTGGGAAGGGTGCGTTTTTGGAAGAAAAAACCTCTAACTTTAAACGGCCATCTTTGGAACCAGAAGAGCTAGAGACGTAATCTCTTCACCGTTGGAAAGGAAATTAAAAGTTGCGCAGCAAGTCTCGAACAAAGTTCTCGCTCAGAGCAACGGAACATGTAGTAAATTGCCTCTGAAGTTGAAGGTTTCAAAAAAGTCCCCAAATCCCTTCAGGGGCACCATGGACCCACCATGAAACTTTTTTCTCGCAAAAACCATCCGAATTGGTACCAATCGCTTTGGTTGATGTGCCTTGAGGTCCATGTTAATAAAAACAAGATTTGACGACTTTGTGTTTTGGTCAAAATTTCAAGCATGGCCACTGGGAAGGGTGCGTTTTTGGAAGAAAAAAACCTCTAACTTTAAACGGCCATATCTTTGGAACCAGAAGAGCTAGAGACGTAATCTCTTCACCGTTGGAAAGGAAATTAAAAGTGCGCGCAGCAAGTCTTCGAACAAACTTCTCGCTCAGAGCAACGGAACATGTAGTAAATTGCCTCTGAAGTTGGAGGTTTCAAAAAAGTCCCCAAATCCCTTCAGGGGCACCATGGACCACCATGAAACTTTTTTCTCGCAAAACACATCCGAATTGGTACCAATCGCTTTGGTTTGATGTGCCTTGAGGTCCCATGTTAATAAAAACAAGATTTGACGACTTTGTTTTGGTCAAAATTTCAAGCATGGTCAGTGGGATGGGTGCGTTTTTGGAAGAAAAAACCTTTAACTTTAAACGGCCATATCTTTGGAACCAGAAGAGCTAGAGACGTAATCTCTTCACCGTTGGAAAGGAAATAAAAGTTGCGCAGCAAGTCTTCGAACAAAGTTACGCTCAGAGCAACGGAACATGTAGTAAATGCCTCTGAAGTGGAGGTTTCAAAAAAGTCCCCAAATCCCTTCAGGGGCACCATGGACCCACCATGAAACTTTTTTCTCGCAAAAAACATCCAAATCGGTACCAATCGCTTTGGTTTGATGTGCCTTGAGGTCCCATGTTAATAAAAACAAGATTTGACGACTTTGTTTTTGGTCAAAATTTCAAGCATGGCCACTGGGAAGGGTGCGTTTTTGGGAAGAAAAAACCTCTAACTTTAAACGGCCATATCTTTGGAACCAGAAGAGCTAGAGACGTAATCTCTTCACCGTTGGAAAGAAAATTAAAAGTTGCGCAGCAAGTCATCGAACAAAGTTCTCGCTCAGAGCAACGGAACATGTAGTAAATTGCCTCTGAAGTTGAGGTTTCAAAAAGTCCCCAAATCCCTTCAGGGGCACCATGGACCCACCATGAAACTTTTTTCTCGCAAAAACCATCGAATTGGTACCAATCGCTTTGGTTTGATGTGCCTGAGGTCCCATGTTAATAAAAACAAGATTTGACGACTTTGTGTTTTGGTCAAAATTTCAAGCATGGCCAGTGGGATGGGTGCGTTTTGAAGAAAAAACCTTAACTTTAAACGGCCATATCTTTGGAACCAGAAGAGCTAGAGACGTAATCTCTTCACCGTTGGAAAGGAAATTAAAAGTTGCGCAGCAAGTCTTCGAACAAAGTTCACGCTCAGAGCAACGGAACATGTAGTAAATGCCTCTGAAGTGAAGGTTTCAAAAAAGTCCCAAATCCCTTCAGGGGCACCAGGGACCTACCATGAAAATTTTTTCTCGCCAAAAACCATCCAATTTGTACCAATCGCTTTGGTTTGATGTGCTTGAGGTCCCATGTTAATAAAAACAGATTTGACGACTTTGTGTTTTGGTCAAAATTTCAAGCATGGTCAGTGGGATGGGTGCGTTTTTGGAAGAAAAAAACCTCTACTTTAACGGCCATATCTTGGAACCAGAAGAGCTAGAGACGTAATCTCTTCACCGTTGGAAAGGAAATTAAAAGTTGCGCAGCAAAGTCTTCGAACAAAGTTCACGCTCAGAGCAACGGAACATGTAGTAAAT
>NW_024428501.1:0-26473 GCF_017562075.2 Anopheles merus | reverse complement strand
AACCTTGGGTACACTTGGACCACCTCTGAAGCCTTCTAGAGTGTTTGTATAAACCTTGGGTACACCTTGGAAACCTCTGAAGTCATTTGAGAGCATTTGTATGAACCTTGGGTACACCTGAAAAACCTCTAAAGTCATTTTATAGCCTTTGTATAAACCTTTGGAAAAACTGCGAGAACCTCGGAACGCATTTTAAATGCTTGTTGAACCTTGGGGACACCTTGGACAACCTCTGAAGTCATTCTAGGGTATTTGTATGAACCTTGGGTACACCTTGGACCACCTCTGAAGTCATTCTAGAGTGTTTGTATAAACCTTGGGTACACCTTGGATAACCTCTGAAGTCATTTGAGAGCATTTGTATGAACCATGGGTACACCTTGAAAAATCTCTAAAGTCAATTATAGCCTTTGTATAAACCTTTGGAAAAACTTGCGAGAACCTCGGAACGCATTTTAAAATGCTTGTTTGAACCTTGGGGACACCTTGGATAACCTCTGAAGTCATTCTAGAGCATTTATATAAACCTTGGGTACACCATGAAAATCCTCGGAAGTCATTCTAGAGTGTTTGCATGAACCTTAAGAACAACTTGAAAATTCTCGGAAGTTATTCTAGAGTATTTGTTTAAACCTTGGGGACACCTTGAACACCCTCGGATGGCATTCTAAAGCATTTGTATGAACCTTGGGACACTTTGGACAACCTTGGAAGTCATTCGAGAGTGTTTGTATGAACCTTGGGGTAACCTAGGATAAACTCTGAAGTCATTATTGAGTGTTTGTATGAACCTTGGGAACACCTTGGACAACCTCGGAAGTCATTCTAGAGCATTATAATAACATTGGATACACCTTGAAAAACCTCGGAAGTCATTCTAGCGTGTTTGTATGAACCTTGGGAACAACTTGTACAACCTCGGAAGTCATTCTAGGGTATTTTTATAAACCTTGAGGACACCTTGGACGACCTCGAAAGCATTCTTAAGCATTTGTATGAACCTTGAGGACACCTGGACAACCTCGAAGGCATTCTAAAGCATTGATATGAATCTTGCAGACACCTTGCGGTACATCTGAAGTCATTCGAGAGCATTTGTATGAACCTTGGGTACACCTTGGACAACCTCTGAAGTCATACTAGAGTGTTTGTTTGAACCTTGGGGACACCTTGGATAACTTCTGAAGTCATTCTAGAGCATTTGTATAACCTTGGTACACCTTGAAAAATCTCTAAAGTCATTTTATAGCAGTTGTTTAAACCTTGGATACACTTGCAACATCCTCGGAACGCATTTTAAAATGCTTTTTTGAACCTTGGGGACACCTTGCAGACCTCGGAAGTCATTCTAGGGTATTTGTATAAACCTTGAGGACACCTTGGACAACCTCGGAAGGCATTCTAGGGTATTTGTATAAACCTTGAGGACACCTTGGAAACCTCGGAAGTCATTCTAGGGTATTTGTATAAACCTTGGATGCACCTTGGACAACCTCGGAAGGAATTCTAGAGCATTTGTACGAAACTTTGGACACTTTGCGGTACAACTGAAGTCATTCGAGAGCTTTTGTATAAACCTTGAGGACACTTGCGACATCTTCGGAACGCATTTTAAATGCTTGTTTGAACCTTGGGGACACCTTGGACAACCTCTGAAGTCATTCTAGGGTATTTGTATAAACCTTGGAGACACCTTGGACAACCTCGGAAGTCATTTTAGAGCCTTTGTATAAACCTTGGGGACACTTGAGACATCCTCGGAACACATTTTAAAATGCTTGTTTGAACCTTGGGGACACCTTGGACAACCTCTGAAGTCATTCTATTGTATTTGTATGAACCTTGAGGACACCTTGGACCACCTCTGAAGCCATTCTAGAGTGTTTGTATGAACCTTGAGTACACCTTGGATAACCTCTGAAGTCATTTGATAGCATTTGTATGAACACTGGGTACACCTTGAAAACCTCTAAAGTCATTTTAGAGCCTATGTATAAATCTTGGGGACACTTGCGACATATTCGGAACGCATTTTAAAATGCTTGTTTGAACCTTGGGGACACCTTGGACAACCTCTGAAGTCATTCGAGGGTATTTGTTTAAACCTTGGGAACACCTTGGACAACCTCGGAAGTCATTCTAGGGTATTTGTATAAACCTTGGATGCACCTTGGACAACCTCGGAAGGAATTCTAGAGCATTTGTAAGAAACTTTGGGACACTTTGCGGTACATCTGAAGTCATTCGAGAGCTTTTGTATAAACCTTGAGGACACTTGCGACATCTTCGAAACGCATTTTAAAATGCTTGTTTGAACCTTGGGGACACCTTGGACAACCTCTGAAGTCATTCTAGGGTATTTGAATAAACCTTGGGGACACCTTGGACAACCTCGGAAGTCATTTTAGAGCCTTTTTATAAACCTTGGGGACACTTGAGACATCCTCGGAACACATTTTAAAATGCTTGTTTGAACCTTGGGGACACCTTGGACAACCTCTGAAGTCATTCTATTGTATTTGTATGAACCTTGAGGACACCTTGGACCACCTCTGAAGCCATTCTAGAGTGTTTGTATAAACCTTGGGTACACCTTGGATAACCTCTGAAGTCATTTGAGAGCATTTGTATGAACCTTGGGTACACCTTGAAAAACCTCTAAAGTCATTTTAGAGCCTTTGTATAAACCTTTGGGACACTTGCGAGAACCTCGGAACGCATGTTAGAGTGCTTGTATGAACCTTGGAAACACCTTGGACAACCTCTGAAGTTATTCGAGGTATTTGTATAAACCTTGGGGACCCCTTGGGCAACCTCGGAAGGAATTCAAGAGTATTTGTTTGAACCTTGGGGACACCTTGGACAACCTGGGAAGGCATTCTAGAGCATTTGTATGAACCTTGGGTACACCTTGGACAACCACTGAAGTCATCTGAGAGCATTTGTATAAACCTTGGGCACACCTTGGATAACCTCAGAAGTCATTACAGAGCCTTTATATAAACCTTGGGGACTCTTGCTACATCCTCGGAACGCATTTTAAAATGCTTGTTTGAACCTTGGGGACACCTTGGATAACCTCTGAAGTCATTCTAGGGTATTTGTATCAACCTTGGGTACACCTTGGACAACCTCGGAAGGAAATCGAGATAGTTTGTATGAACCTTGGGGACACTTTGCGGTACGTCTGAAGTCATTCGAGATTGTTTGTATGAACCTTGGGGGCACCTGCGACATCCTCGGAACGCATTTTAAAATGCTTGTTTGAACTTTAGGGACACCTTGGACAACCTCGGAAGTCATTCTAGGGTATTTGTATAAACCCTGAGGACACATTGAAAAACCTCGGAAGTCATTCTAGAGTGTTTGTATGAACCTTGGGTACACCTTGGATAACCTCTGAAGTCATTCTAGGGTATTTGTATAAACCTTGGGTACACCTTGAAAACCTCTGAAGTAATTGTAGAGCATTTGCATAAACCTGCGGGACACTTGGGACATCCTGTGAAGGCATTCTAGAGTGTTTGTAGGAACCTTGCAGACTCCTTGGATAAAATCTGAATTCATTCTTGAGTGTTTGTATGAACCTTGGGACACCTTAGACAACCTCTGAAGTCATTCTAGAGTGTTTGTATAAACCTTGGGTACACCTGAAGTCATTCTAGAGTGTTTGTATAAACCTTGATGACACCTTGTACAATTTCGGAAGTCATTCAAGGGTATTTGTATAAACCTTGAGGACACCTTGGACAACTTCTGAAGTCATTCTAGGGTATTTGTATTAACCTTGGGACACCTTGGACAACCTCTGAAGTCATTCTAGAGTGTTTGTATGAACCTTGGGAACACCTTGGATAACATCGGAAGTCATGCTAGAGCATTTGTATAAACCTTGGGTACACCTTGAAAAACCTCTAAAGTCATTTTAGAGCCTTTGTATAAACCTTTGGAAAAACTTGCGAGAACCTCGGAACGCATTTTAAAATGCTTGTTTGAACCTTGGGACACCTTGGATAACCTCTGAAGTCATTCTAGAGCATTTATATAAACCTTGGGTTCACCATGAAAATCCTCGGAAGTCATTCTAGAGTGTTTGCATGAACCTTAAGAACAACTTGAAAATTCTCGGAAGTTATTCTAGAGTATTTGTTTAAACCTTGGGGACACCTTGAACACCCTCGGATGGCATTCTAAAGCATTTGTATGAACCTTGAGGACACCTTGGACAACCTCGGAAGGCATTCTAAAGCATTTTTATGAACCTTGCAGACACCTTGCGGTACATCTGAAGTCATTCGAGAGCATTTGTATGAACCTTGGGTACACCTTGGACAACCTCTGAAGTCATTCTAGAGTGTTTGTATGAACCTTGGGTACACCTTGGATAACCTCTGAAGGAATTCTAGAGCATTTGTATGAACCTTGGGGACACCTTGGACAACCTTGGAAGTCATTCGAGAGTGTTTGTATGAACCTCGAAGACACCTTGCAGTACATCTAAAGACATTCTAGAGCATTTGTATAAACCTTGGGTACACCTTGAAAAACCTTGAAAGTCATTCTAGAGTGCTTGTATGAACCTTGGGTACACCTTGAAAAACCTCTGAAGTCATTCTAGAGTGTTTGTATAAACCTCGAAGACACCTTGGACAACCTCGGAAGTCATTCTATGGTATTTGTATAAACCTTGAGGACACCTTGGACAACCTCTGAAGTCATTCTAGGGTATTTGTATAAACTTTGCGACACCTAGGACAACCTCTGAAGTCATTCTAGAGTGTTTGTATGAACCTTGGGAACACCTTGGATAACATCGGAAGTCATCCTAGAGTATTTGTATAAACCTTGGGTGCACCTTGAAAAACCTCTAAAGTCATTTTAGAGCATTTGTATAAGCCTTGGGGACACTTGCGACAACCGCGGAACGCATGTTAGAGTGCTTGTATGAACCTTGGAAACACCTTGGACAACCTCTGAAGTCATTCGAGGGTATTTGTATAAACCTTGGGGACACCTTGGGCAACCTCGGAAGGAATACAAGAGTATTTAAATGAACGTTGGGGACACCTTGGACAACCTTGGAAGGCATTCTAGAGCATTTGTATGAACCTTGGGTACACCTTGGACAACCACTGAAGTCATTTGAGAGCATTTGTATAAACCTTGGGCACACCTTGGATAACCTCTGAAGTCATTATCGAGCCTTTATATAAACCTTGGGGACTCTTGCTACATCCTCGGAACGCATTTTAAAATGCTTGTTTGAACCTTGGGGACACCTTGGACAACCTCTGAAGTCATTCTAGGGTATTTGTATAAACCTTGGGGACACCTTGGACAACCTCGGAAGTCATTCTAGGGTATTTGTATAAACCTTGGGTACACCTTGGATAACCTCGGAAGGAATTCTAAAGCATTTGTATGAACCTTGGGGACACCTTGGACAACCTTGGAAGTCATTCGAGAGTGTTTGTATGAACCTTGGGGTAACCTAGGATAACCTCTGAAGTCATTATTGAGTGTTTGTATGAACCTTGGGAACACCTTGGACAACCTCGGAAGTCATTCTAGAGCATTTATAATAACATTGGATACACCTTGAAAAACCTCGGAAGTCATTCTAGAGTGTTTGTATGAACCTTGGGAACAACTTGTACAACCTCGGAAGACATTCTAGGGTATTTGTATAAACCTTGAGGACACCTTGGACGACCTCGAAAGCATTCTTAAGCATTTGTATGAACCTTGAGGACACCTTGGACAACCTCGGAAGGCATTCTAAAGCATTTGTATGAACCTTGCAGACACCTTGCGGTACATCTGAAGTCATTCGAGAGCATTTGTATGAACCTTGGGTACACCTTGGACAACCTCTGAAGTCATACTAGAGTGTTTGTGTGAACCTTGGGGACACCTTGGATAACTTCTGAAGTCATTCTAGAGCATTTGTATAAACCTTGGGTACACCTTGAAAAATCTCTAAAGTCATTTATAGCCTTTGTTTAAACCTTGCATACACTTGCGACATCCTCGGAACGCATTTTAAAATGCTTTTTTGAACCTTGGGGACACCTTGCAGAACCTCGGAAGTCATTCTAGGGTATTTGTATAAACCTTGAGGACACCTTGGACAACCTCGGAAGGCATTCTAGGGTATTTGTACAAACCAAGAGGACACCTTGGAAAACCTCGGAAGGCATTCTAGAGCATTTGTTTGAACCTTGGGTACACCTTGGACAACCTCCGAAATCATTCGATAGCATTTGTATGAACACTGGGTACACCTTGTAAAACCTCTTAAGTAATTTTAGAGCCTATGTATAAACCTTGGGGACACTTGCGACATCTTCGGAACGCATTTTAAAATGCTTGTTTGAACCTTAGGGACACCTTGGACAACCTCTGAAGTCATTCGAGGGTATTTGTATAAACCTTGGGAACACCTTGGACAACCTCGGAAGTCATTCTAGGGTATTTGTATAAACCTTGGATGCACCTTGGACAACATCGGAAGGAATTCTAGAGCATTTGTACGAAACTTTGGGACACTTTGCGGTACATCTGAAGTCATTCGAGAGCTTTTGTATAAACCTTGAGGACACTTGCGACATCTTCGGAACGCATGTTAAAATGCTTGTTTGAACCTTGGGGACACCTTGGACAACCTCTGAAGTCATTCTAGGGTATTTGTATAAACCTTGGGGACACCTTGGACAACCTCGAAAGTCTTTTTAGAGCCTTTGTATAAACCTTGGGGACACTTGAGACATCCTCGGAACACATTTTAAAATGCTTGTTTGAACCTTGGGGACACCTTGGACAACCTCTGAAGTCATTCTATTGTATTTGTATGAACCTTGAGGACACCTTGGACCACCTCTGAAGCCATTCTAGAGTGTTTGTATAAACCTTGGGTACACCTTAGATAACCTCTGAAGTCATTTGAGAGCATTTGTATGAACCTTGGGTACACCTTGAAAACCTCTAAAGTCATTTTAGAGCCTTTGTATAAACCTTTGGGACACTTGCGAGAACCTCGGAACGCATGTTAGAGTGCTTGTATGAACCTTGGAAACACCTTGGACAACCTCTGAAGTTATTCGAGGGTATTTGTATAAACCTTGGGGACACCTTGGGCAACCTCGGAAGGAATTCAAGAGTATTTGTTTGAACCTTGGGGACACCTTGGACAACCTGGGAAGGCATTCTAGAGCATTTGTATGAACCTTGGGTACACCTTGGACAACCACTGAAGTCATCTGAGAGCATTTGTATAAACCTTGGGCACACCTTGGATAACCTCAGAAGTCATTACAGAGCCTTTATATAAACCTTGGGGACTCTTGCTACATCCACGGAACGCATTTTAAAATGCTTGTTTGAACCTTGGGGACACCTTGGATAACCTCTGAAGTCATTCTAGGGAATTTGTATAAACCTTGGGTACACCTTGGACAACCTCGGAAGGAAATCGAGATAGTTTGTATGAACCTTGGGGACACTTTGCGGTACATCTGAAGTCATTCGAGATTGTTTGTATGAACCTTGGAGGCACCTGCGACATACTCGGAACGCATTTTAAAATGCTTGTTTGAACTTTAGGGACACCTTGGACAACCTCGGAAGTCATTCTAGGGTATTTGTATAAACCCTGAGGACACATTGAAAAACCTCGGAAGTCATTCTAGAGTGTTTGTGTGAACCTTGGGTACACCTTGGATAACCTCTGAAGTCATTCTAGGGTATTTGTATAAACCTTGGGTACACCTTGAAAACCTCTGAAGTAATTGTAGAGCATTTGCATAAACCTGCGGGACACTTGGGACATCCTGTGAAGGCATTCTAGAGTGTTTGTAGGAACCTTGCAGACTCCTTGGATAACATCTGAATTCATTCTTGAGTGTTTGTATGAACCTTGGGAAACCTTGTACAACCTCTGAAGTCATTCTAGAGTGTTTGTATAAACCTTGATGACACCTTGTACAATTTCGGAAGTCATTCAAGGGTATTTGTATAAACCTTGAGGACACCTTGGACAACCTCTGAAGTCATTCTAGGGTATTTGTATTAACCTTGGGACACCTTGGACAACCTCTGAAGTCATTCGAGAGTTTTTGTATGAACCTTGGGAACACCTTGGATAACATCGGAAGTCATGCTAGAGCATTTGTATAAACCTTGGGTACACCTTGAAAAACCTCTAAAGTCATTTTAGAGCCTTTGTATAAACCTTTGGAAAAACTTGCGAGAACCTCGGAACACATTTTAAAATGCTTGTTTGAACCTTGGGGACACCTTGGATAACCTCTGAAGTCATTCTAGAGCATTTATATAAACCTTGGGTTCACCATGAAAATCCTCGGAAGTCATTCTAGAGTGTTTGCATGAACCTTAAGAACAACTTGAAAATTCTCGAAGTTATTCTAGAGTATTTGTTTAAACCTTGGGGACACCTTGAACACCCTCGGATGGCATTCTAAAGCATTTGTATGAACCTTGAGGACACCTTGGACAACCTCGGAAGGCATTCTAAAGCATTTTTATGAACCTTGCAGACACCTTGCGGTACATCTGAAATCATTCGAGAGCATTTGTATGAACCTTGGGTACACCTTGGACAACCTCTGAAGTCATTCTAGAGTGTTTGTATGAACCTTGGGTACACCTTGGATAACCTCTGAAGGAATTCTAGAGCATTTGTATGAACCTTGGGGACACCTTGGACAACCTTGGAAGTCATTCGAGAGTGTTTGTATGAACCTCGAAGACACCTTGCAGTACATCTAAAGACATTCTAGAGCATTTGTATAAACCTTGGGTACACCTTGAAAAACCTTGAAAGTCATTCTAGAGTGCTTGTATGAACCTTGGGTACACCTTGGATAACCTCTGAAGTCATTCTAGAGTGTTTGTATAAACCTTGAAGACACCTTGGACAACCTCGGAAGTCATTCTATGGTATTTGTATAAACCTTGAGGACACCTTGGACAACCTCTGAAGTCATTCTAGGGTATTTGTATAAACTTTGCGACACCTAGGACAACCTCTGAAGTCATTCTAGAGTGTTTGTATGAACCTTGGGAACAACTTGTACAACCTCGGCAGACATTCTAGGGTATTTGTATAAACCTTGAGGACACCTTGGACGACCTCGAAAGCATTCTTAAGCATTTGTATGAACCTCTAGGACACCTTGGACAACCTCGGAAGGCATTCTAAGCATTTGTATGAACCTTGCAGACACCTTGCGGTACATCTGAAGTTATTCGAGAGCATTTGTATGAACCTTGGGTACACCTTGGACAACCTCTGAAGTCATTCTAGAGTGTTTGTGTGAACCTTGGGGACACCTTGGATAACTTCTGAAGTCATTCTAGAGCATTTGTATAAACCTTGGGTACACCTTAAAAAATCTCTAAAGTCATTTTATAGCCTTTGTTTAAACCTTGGATACACTTGCGACATCCTCGGAACGCATTTTAAAATGCTTTTTTGAACCTTGGGGACACCTTGCAGAACCTCGGAAGTCATTCTAGGGTATTTGTATAAACCTTGAGGACACCTGGACAACCTCGGAAGGCATTCTAGGGTATTTGTACAAACCAAGAGGACACCTTGGAAAACCTCGGAAGGCATTCTAGAGCATTTGTATGAACACTGGGTACACCTTCTAAAACCTCTAAAGTCATTTTAGAGCCTATGTATAAACCTTGGGGACACTTGCGACATCTTCGGAACGCATTTTAAAATGCTTGTTTGAACCTTGGGGACACCTTGGACAACCTCTGAAGTCATTCTAGGGTATTTGTATAAACCTTGGGAACACCTTGAACAACCTCGGAAGTCATTCTAGGGTATTTGTATAAACCTTGGATACACCTTGAACAACCTCGGAAGGAATTCTAGAGCATTTGTACGAAACTTTGGGACACTTTGCGGTACATCTGAAGTCATTCGAGAGCTTTTGTATGAACCTTGAGGACACTTGCGACATCTTCGGAACGCATTTTAAAATGCTTGTTTGAACCTTGGGGACACCTTGGACAACCTCTGAAGTCATTCTAGGGTATTTGTATAAACTTTGGGGACACCTTGGACAACCTCGGAAGTCATTTTAGAGCCTTTGTATAAACCTTGGGGACACTTTAGACATCCTCAGAACACAGTTTAAAATGCTTGTTTGAACCTTTGGGACACATTGGACAACCTCTGAAGTCACTCTAGGGTATTTGTATAAACCTTGGGGACACCTTGGACAACCTCTGAAGTCATTCTAGGGTATTTGTTTAAACTTTGGGGACACCTTGGACCACCTCTGAAGTCATTCTAGAGTGTTTGTATAAACCTTGGGTACAACTCGGATAACCTCTGAAGTCATTTGAGAGCATTTGTATGAACCTTGGGTACACCTTGAAAAACCTCTAAAGTCATTTTAGAGCCGTTGTATAAACCTTTGGGACACTTGCGAGAACCTCGGAACGCATTTTAAAATGCTTGTTTGAACCTTGGGTACACCTTGGACAACCTCTGAAGTCACTCTAGGGTATTTGTATAAACCTTGGGGACACCTTGGACAGCCTCGGAAGTCATTCTAGAGTGTTTGTATCAACCTTGGGAACAACTTGAAAAACCTCTGAAGTTAATCTAGAGTATTTGTATAAACCTAGGAGACACCTTGGACAACCTAGGCAGTCATTCTTGGGTATTTGTATAAACCTTGAATACACCTTGGACAACCTCGAAAGGCATTCTAAAGCATTTGTATGAACCTTGCAGACACCTTGCGGTACATCTGAAGTCATTCGAGAGCATTTGTATGAACCTTGGGTACACCTTGGACAACCTCTGAAGTCATTCTAGAGCATTTGTATAAACCTTGGGTACACCTTGGACCACCTCTGAAGCCATTCTAGAGTGTTTGTATAAACCTTGGGTACACCTTGGATAACCTCTGAAGTCATTTGAGAGCATTTGTATGAACCTTGGGTACACCTTGAAAAACCTCTAAAGTCATTTTATAGCCTTTGTATAAACCTTTGGAAAAACTTGCGAGAACCTCGGAACGCATTTTAAAATGCTTGTTTGAACCTTGGGGACACCTTGGACAACCTCTGAAGTCATTCTAGGGTATTTGTATGAACCTTGGGTACACCTTGGACAACCTCTGAAGTCATTCTAGAGTGTTTGTATAAACCTTGGGTACACCTTGGATAACCTCTGAAGTCATTTGAGAGCATTTGTATGAATCATGGGTACACCTTGAAAAACCTCTAAAGTCAAGTTATAGCCTTTGTATAAACCTTTGGAAAAACTTGCGAGAACCTCGGAACGCATTTTAAAATGCTTGTTTGAACCTTGGGACACCTTGGATAACCTCTGAAGTCATTCTAGAGCATTTCTATAAACCTTGGGTACACATGAAAATCCTCGGAAGTCATTCTAGAGTGTTTTGCCATGAACCTTAAGAACAACTTGAAAATTCTCGAAGTTATTCTAGAGTATTTGTTTAAACCTTGGGGACACCTTGAACACCCTCGGATGGCATTCTAAAGCATTTGTATGAACCTTGGGGACACCTTGGACAACCTTGGAAGTCATTCGAGAGTGTTTGTATGAACCTTGGGGTTACCTAGGATAAACTCTGAAGTCATTATTGAGTGTTTGTATGAACCTTGGGAACACCTTGGACAACCTCGGAGTCATTCTAGAGCATTTATAATAACATTGGATACACCTTGAAAAACCTCGGAAGTCATTCTAGCGTGTTTGTATGAACCTTGGGAACAACTTGTACAACCTCGGAAGTCATTCTAGGGTATTTTTATAAACCTTGAGGACACCTTGGACGACCTCGAAAGCATTCTTAAGCATTTGTATGAACCTTGAGGACACCTTGGACAACCTCGGAAGGCATTCTAAAGCATTGATATGAATCTTGCAGACACCTTGCGGTACATCTGAAGTCATTCGAGAGCATTTGTATGAACCTTGGGTACACCTTGGACAACCTCTGAAGTCATACTAGAGTGTTTGTTTGAACCTTGGGGACACCTTGGATAACTTCTGAAGTCATTCTAGAGCATTTGTATAAACCTTGGGTACACCTTGAAAAATCTCTAAAGTCATTTTATAGCAGTTGTTTAAACCTTGGATACACTTGCAACATCCTCGGAACGCATTTTAAAATGCTTTTTTGAACCTTGGGGACACCTTGCAGAACCTCGGAAGTCATTCTAGGGTATTTGTATAAACCTTGAGGACACCTTGGACAACCTCGGAAGGCATTCTAGGGTATTTGTACAAACCTTGAGGACACCTTGGAAAACCTCGGAAGTCATTCTAGGGTATTTGTATAAACCTTGGATGCACCTTGGACAACCTCGGAAGGAATTCTAGAGCATTTGTACGAAACTTTGGGACACTTTGCGGTACATCTGAAGTCATTCGAGAGCTTTTGTATAAACCTTGAGGACACTTGCGACATCTTCGGAACGCATTTTAAAATGCTTGTTTGAACCTTGGGGACACCTTGGACAACCTCTGAAGTCATTCTAGGGTATTTGTATAAACCTTGGAGACACCTTGGACAACCTCGGAAGTCATTTTAGAGCCTTTGTATAAACCTTGGGGACACTTGAGACATCCTCGAACACATTTTAAAATGCTTGTTTGAACCTTGGGGACACCTTGGACACCTCTGAAGTCATTCTATTGTATTTATGAACCTTGAGGACACCTTGGACCCTCTGAAGCCATTCTAGAGTGTTTGTATAAACCTTGGGTACACTTGGATAACCTCTGAAGTCATTTGAGAGCATTTGTATGAACCTTGGGTACACCTTGAAAAACCTCTAAAGTCATTTTAGAGCCTTTTATAAACCTTTGGGACACTTGCGAGAACCTCGGACGCATGTTAGAGTGCTTGTATGAACCTTGGAAATACCTTGGACAACCTCTGAACTCTGAAGTTATTCGAGGGTATTTGTATAAACTTGGGGACACCTTGGGCAACCTCGGAAGGAATTCAAGTATTTGTTTGAACCTTGGGGACACCTTGGACAACCTTGGAAGTCATTCGAGAGTGTTTGTATGAACCTTGGGGTAACCTAGGATAAACTCTGAAGTCATTATTGAGTGTTTGTATGAACCTTGGGAACACCTTGGACAACCTCGGAAGTCATTCTAGAGCATTTATAATAACATTGGATACACCTTGAAAAACCTCGGAAGTCATTCTAGAGTGTTTGTATGAACCTGGGAACAACTTGTACAACCTCGGAAGTCATTCTAGGGTATTTGTATAAACCTTGAGGACACCTTGGACGACCTCGAAGCATTCTTAAGCATTTGTATGAACCTTGAGGACACCTTGGACAACCTCGGAAGGCATTCTAAAGCATTTGTATGAACCTTGCAGACACCTTGCCGTACATCTGAAGTCATTCGAGAGCATTGTATGAACCTTGGTACACCTTCGACACCTCTGAAGTCATACTAGAGTGTTTGTATGAACTTGGGACACCTTGGATAACTTCTGAGGTCATTCTAGAGCATTTGTATAAACCTTGGGTACACCTTGAAAAATCTCTAAAGTCATTTTATAGCCTTTGTTTAAACCTTGCATACACTTGCGACATCCTCGGACGCATTTTAAAATGCTTTTTTGAACCTTGGGGACACCTTGCACAACCTCGGAAGTCATTCTAGGGTATTTGTATAAACCTTGAGGACACCTTGGACAACCTCGGAAGGCATTCTAGGGTATTGTACAAACCAAGAGGACACCTTGGAAAACCTCGGAAGGCATTCTAGAGCATTTGTTTGAACCTTGGGTACACCTTGGACAACCTCCGAAATCATTCTAGAGTGTTTGTATGAACCTTGGGTACACCTTGGATAACCTGAAGTCATTTGAAAGCATTTGTATGAACACTGGGTACACCTTGAAAACCTCTAAAGTCATTTTAGAGCCTATGTATAAATCTTGGGACACTTGCGACATATTCGAACGCATTTTAAATGCTTGTTTGAACCTTGGGGACACCTTGGACAACCTCTGAAGTCATTCGAGGGTATTTGTTTAAACCTTGGGAACACCTTGGACACCTCGGAAGTCATTCTAGGGTATTTGTATAAACCTTGGATGCACCTTGGACAACCTCGAAGGAATTCTAGAGCATTTGTAAGAACTTTGGGACACTTTGCGGTACATCTGAAGTCATTCGAGAGCTTTTGTATAAACCTTGAGGACACTTGCGACATCTTCGAAACGCATTTTAAAAAATGCTTGTTTGAACCTTGGGGACACCTTGGACAACCTCTGAAGTCATTCTAGGGTATTGAATAACCTTGGGGACACCTTGGACAACCTCGGAAGTCATTTTAGAGCCTTTTTATAAACCTTGGGGACACTTGAGACATCCTCGGAACACATTTTAAAATGCTTGTTTGAACCTTGGGACACCTTGGACAACCTCTGAAGTCATTCTATTGTATTTGTATGAACCTTGAGGACACCTTGGACCACCTCTGAAGCCATTCTAGAGTGTTTGTATAAACCTTGGGTACACCTTGGATAACCTCTGAAGTCATTTGAGAGCATTTGTATGAACCTTGGGTACACCTTGAAAAACCTCTAAAGTCTTTTAGAGCCTTTGTATAAACCTTTGGGACACTTGCGAGAACCTCGGAACGCATGTTAGAGTGCTTGTATGAACCTTGGAAAACACCTTGGACAACCTCTGAAGTTATTCGAGGTATTTGTATAAACCTTGGGGACCCCTTGGGCAACTCGGAAGGAATTCAAGAGTATTTGTTTGAACCTTGGGGACACCTTGGACAACCTGGAAGGCATTCTAGAGCATTTGTATGAACCTGGGTACACCTTGGACAACCACTGAAGTCATGAGAGCATTTGTATAAACCTTGGGCACACCTGGATAACCTCTGAAGTCATTATCGAGCCTTTATATAAACCTTGGGGACTCTTGCTACATCCTCGGAACGCATTTTAAAATGCTTGTTTGAACCTTGGGGACACCTTGGACAACCTCTGAAGTCATTCTAGGGTATTTGTATAAACCTTGGGGACACCTTGGACAACCTCGGAAGTCATTCTAGGGTATTTGTATAAACCTTGGGTACACCTTGGATAACCTCGGAAGGAATTCTAAAGCATTTGTATGAACCTTGGGGACACCTTGGACAACCTTGGAAGTCATTCGAGAGTGTTTGTATGAACCTTGGGGTAACCTAGGATAAACTCTGAAGTCATTATTGAGTGTTTGTATGAACCTTGGGAACACCTTGGACAACCTCGGAAGTCATTCTAGAGCATTTATAATAACATTGGATACACCTTGAAAAACCTCGGAAGTCATTCTAGAGTGTTTGTATGAACCTTGGGAACAACTTGTACAACCTCGGAAGACATTCTAGGGTATTTGTATAAACCTTGAGGACGCCTTGGACGACCTCGAAAGCATTCGTAAGCATTTGTATGAACCTTGAGGACACCTTGGACAACCTCGGAAGGCATTCTAAAGCATTTGTATGAACTTGCAGACACCTTGCGGTACATCTGAAGTCATTCGAGAGCATTTGTATGAACCTTGGGTACACCTTGGACAACCTCTGAAGTCATACTAGAGTGTTTGTGTGAACCTTGGGGACACCTTGGATAACTTCTGAAGTCATTCTAGAGCATTTGTATAAACCTTGGGTACACCTTGAAAAATCTCTAAAGTCATTTTATAGCCTTTGTTTAAACCTTGCATACACTTGCGACATCCTCGGAACGCATTTTAAAATGCTTTTTTGAACCTTGGGGACACCTTGCAGAACCTCGGAAGTCATTCTAGGGTATTTGTATAAACCTTGAGGACACCTTGGACAACCTCGGAAGGCATTCTAGGGTATTTGTACAAACCAAGAGGACACCTTGGAAAACCTCGGAAGGCATTCTAGAGCATTTGTTTGAACCTTGGGTACACCTTGGACAACCTCCGAAATCATTCGATAGCATTTGTATGAACACTGGGTACACCTTGTAAAACCTCTAAAGTAATTTTAGAGCCTATGTATAAACCTTGGGGACACTTGCGACATCCTCGGAACGCATTTTAAAATGCTTGTTTGAACCTTGGGGACACCTTGGACAACCTCTGAAGTCATTCTAGGGTATTTGTATAAACCTTGGAAACACCTGGACACCTCGGAAGTCATTCTAGGGTATTTGTATAAACCTTGGATGCACCTTGGACAACATCGGAAAGGAATTCTAGAGCATTTGTACGAAACTTTGGGACACTTTGCGGTACATCTGAAGTCATTCGAGAGCTTTTGTATAAACCTTGAGGACACTTGCGACATCTTCGGAACGCATGTTAAAATGCTTGTTTGAACCTTGGGGACACCTTGGACAACCTCTGAAGTCATTCTAGGGTATTTGCATAAACCTTGGGGACACCTTGGACAACCTCGAAAGTCTTTTTAGAGCCTTTGTATAAACCTTGGGGACACTTGAGACATCCTCGGAACACATTTTAAAATGCTTGTTTGAACCTTGGGGACACCTTGGACAACCTCTGAAGTCATTCTATTGTATTTGTATGAACCTTGAGGACACCTTGGACCACCTCTGAAGCCATTCTAGAGTGTTTGTATAAACCTTGGGTACACCTTAGATAAACCTCTGAAGTCATTTGAGAGCATTTGTATGAACCTTGGGTACACCTTGAAAAACCTCTAAAGTCATTTTAGAGCTTTGTATAAACCTTTGGGACACTTGCGAGAACCTCGGAACGCATGTTAGAGTGCTTGTATGAACCTTGGAAAACCTTGGACAACTCTGAAGTTATTCGAGGGTATTTGTATAAACCTTGGGGACACCTTGGACAACCTCGGAAGGAATTCAAGAGTATTTGTTGAACCTTGGGGACACTTGGACAACCTGGGAAGGCATTCTAGAGCATTTGTATGAACCTTGGGTACACTTGGACAACCACTGAAGTCATCTGAGAGCATTTGTATAAACCTTGGGCACACCTTGGATAACCTGAAGTCATTACAGAGCTTTATATAAACCTTGGGGACTCTTGCTACATCCTCGGAACGCATTTTAAAATGCTTGTTTGAACCTTGGGGACACCTTGGAACCTCTGAAGTCATTCTAGGAATTTGTATAAACCTTGGGTACACCTTGGACAACCTCGGAAGGAAATCGAGATAGTTTGTATGAACCTTGGGGACACTTTGCGGTACATCTGAAGTCATTCGAGATTGTGTATGAACCTTGGAGGCACCTGCGACATACTCGGAACGATTTAAAATGCTTGTTTGAACTTTAGGGACACCTTGGACAACCTCGGAAGTCATTCTAGGGTATTTGTATAAACCCTGAGGACACATTGAAAAAACTCGGAAGTCATTCTAGAGTGTTTGTGTGAACCTTGGGTACACCTTGGATAACTCTGAAGTCATTCTAGGGTTTTGTATAAACCTTGGGTACACCTTGAAAACCTCTGAAGTATTGTATTTAGAGCATTTGCATAAACCTGCGGGACACTTGGGACATCCTGTGAAGGCATTCTAGAGTGTTTGTAGGAACCTTGCAGACTCTTGGATACATCTGAATTCATTCTTGAGTGTTTGTATGAACCTTGGGAAACCTTGTACAACCTCTGAAGTCATTCTAGAGTGTTTGTATAAACCTTGATGACACCGTACAATTTCGGAAGTCATTCAGGGTATTTGTATAAACCTTGAGGACACCTTGGACAACCTCTGAAGTCATTCTAGGGTATTTGTATTAACCTTGGACACCTTGGACAAATCTGAGTCATTCGAGAGTTTTTGTAGAACCTTGGGAACACCTTGGATAACATCGGAAGTCATGCTAGAGCATTGTATAAACCTTGGGTACACCTTGAAAAACCTCTAAAGTCATTTTAGAGCCTTGTATAAACCTTTGGAAAAACTTGCGAGAACCTCGGAACACATTTTAAAATGCTTGTTGAACCTTGGGGACACCTTGGATAACCTCTGAAGTCATTCTAGAGCATTTATATAAACCTTGGGTTCACCATGAAAATCCTCGGAAGTCATTCTAGAGTGTTTGCATGAACCTTAGAACAACTTGAAAATTCTCGGAAGTTATTCTAGAGTATTTGTTTTAAACTTGGGGACACCTTGAACACCCTCGGATGGCATTCTTAAGCATTTGTATGAACCTTGAGGACACCTTGGACAACCTCGGAAGGCATTCTAAAGCATTTGTATGAACTTGCAGACACCTTGCGGTACATCTGAAGTCATTCGAGAGCATTTGTATGAACCTTGGGTACACCTTGGACAACCTCTGAAGTCATACTAGGTGTTTGTGTGAACCTTGGGGACACCTTGGATAACATCTGAAGTCATGCTAGAGCATTTGTATAAACCTTGGGTACACCTTGAAAAACCTCTAAAGTCATTTTAGAGCCTTTGTATAAACCTTGGATACACTTGCGACATCCTCGGAACGCATTTTAAAATGCTTGTTTGAACCTTGGGGACACTTGCAGAACCTCGGAAAGTCATTCTAGGGTATTTGTATAAACCTGAGGACACCTTGGACAACCTCGGAAGGCATTCTAGGGTATTTGTACAACAAGAGGACACCTTGGAAAAACCTCGGAAGGCATTCTAGAGCATTTGTTTGAACCTTGGGTACACCTTGGACAACCTCCGAAATCATTCTAGAGTGTTGTATGAACCTGGGGTACCTGGATAACCTCTAAAGTCATTTGATAGCATTGTATGAACACTGGGTACACTTCTAAAACCTCTAAAGTCATTTTAGAGCCTATGTATAAACCTTGGGGACACTTGCGACATCTTCGGAACGCATTTTAAATGCTTGTTTGACCTTGGGGACACCTTGGACAACCTCTGAAGTCATTCGAGGGTATTGTATAAATTGGGAACACCTGGAAACTCGGAAGTCATTCTAGGGTATTTGTATAACCTTGGATGCACCTTGGACAACATCGGAAGGAATTCTAGAGCATTTGTACGAAACTTTGGGACACTTTGCGGTACATCTGAAGTCATTCGAGAGCTTTTGTATAAACCTTGAGGACACTTGCGACATCTTCGGAACGCATGTTAAATGCTTGTTTGAACTTGGGGACACCTTGGACAACCTCTGAAGTCATTCTAGGGTATTTGTATAAACCTTGGGGACACCTTGGTCAACCTCGGAAGTCTTTTTAGAGCCTTTGTATAAACCTTGGGGACACTTGCGACATCCTCGGAACGCATTTTAAATGCTTGTTTGAACCTTGGGGACACCTTGGACAACCTCTGAAGTCATTCTATTGTATTTGTATGAACCTTGAGGACACCTTGGACCACCTCTGAAGCCATTCTAGAGTGTTTGTATAAACCTTGGGTACACCTTGGATAACCTCTGAAGTCATTTGAGAGCATTTGTGAACCTTGGGTACACCTTGAAAAACCTCTAAAGTCATTTTAGAGCCTTTGTATAAACCTTTGGGACACTTGCGAAACTCGGAACGCATGTTAGAGTGCTGTATGAACCTTGGAACACCTTGGACAACCTCTGAAGTTATTCGAGGGTATTTGTATAAACCTTGGGGACACCTTGGGCAACCTCGGAAGGAATTCAAGAGTATTTGTTGAACCTGGGGGACACCTTGGACAACCTGGGAAGGCATTCTAGAGCATTTGTATGAACTTGGGTACACCTGGACAACCACTGAAGTCATCTGAGAGCATTTGTATAAACCTTGGGCACACCTTGGATAACTCAGAAGTCATTACAGAGCCTTTATATAAACCTTGGGGACTCTTGCTACATCCTCGGAACGCATTTTAAAATGCTTGTTTGAACCTTGGGGACACCTTGGATAACCTCTGAAGTCATTCTAGGGTATTTGTATAAACCTTGGGTACACCTTGAAACCTCTGAAGTAATTGTAGAGCATTTGCATAAACCTGCGGGACACTTGGGACATCTGTGAAGGCATTCTAGAGTGTTTGTAGGAACCTTGCAGACTCCTGGATAACATCTGAATTCATTCTTGAGTGTTTGTATGAACCTGGGGAACTTAGACAACCTCTGAAGTCATTCTAGAGTGTTTGTATAAACCTTGATGACACCTTGTCCACATTTCGGAAGTCATTCAAGGGTATTTGTATAAACCTTGAGGACACCTTGGACAACCTCTGAAGTCATTCTAGGGTATTTGTATTAACCTTGGGGACACCTTGGACAACTTCTGAAGTCATTCTAGAGTGTTTGTATGAACCTTGGAACACCTTGGATAACATCGGAAGTCATGCTAGAGCATTTGTATAAACCTTGGGTACACCTTGAAAAACCTCTAAAGTCATTTTAGAGCCTTTGTATAAACCTTTGGAAAAACTTGCGAGAACCTCGGAACGCATTTTAAATGCTTGTTTGAACCTTGGGACACCTTGGATAACTCTGAAGTCATTCTAGAGCATTTATATAAACCTTGGGTTCACCATGAAAATCCTCGGAAGTCATTCTAGAGTGTTTGCATGAACCTTAAGAACAACTTGAAAATTCTCGGAAGTTATTCTAGAGTATTTGTTAAACCTTGGGACACCTTGAACACCCTCGGATGGCATTCTAAAGCATTTGTATGAACCTTGAGGACACCTTGGACAACCTCGGAAGGCATTCTAAAGCATTTTTATGAACCTTGCAGACACCTTGCGGTACATCTGAATCATTCGAGAGCATTGTATGAACCTTGGGTACACCTGGACAACCTCTGAAGTCATTCTAGAGTGTTTTATGAACCTTGGGTACACCTTGGATAACCTCTGAAGGATTCTAGAGCATTGTATGAACCTTGGGGACACCTTGGACAACCATGGAAGTCATTCGAGAGTGTTTGTATGAACCTCGAAGACACCTTGCAGTACATCTAAAGAAATTCTAGGCATTTGTATAAACCTTGGGTACACCTGAAAAACCTTGAAAGTCATTCTAGAGTGCTTGTATGAACCTTGGGTACACCTTGAAAAAACTTGAAGTCATTCTAGAGTGTTGTATAAACCTTGAAGACACCTTGGACAACCTCGGAAGTCATTCTATGGTATTGGTATAAACCTTGAGGACACCTTGGACAACCTCTGAAGTCATTCTAGGGTATTTGTATAAACTTTGCGACACCTAGGACAACTCTGAAGTCATTCTAGAGTGTTTGTATGAACCTTGGGAACACCTTGGATAACATCGGAAGTCATCCTAGAGTATTTGTATAAATCTTGGGTGCACCTTGAACCTCTAAAGTCATTTTAGAGCATTTGTATAAGCCTTGGGGACACTTGCGACAACCCGCGGAACGCATAGAGTGCTTGTATGAACCTTGGGGACACCTTGGACAACCTCTGAAGTCATTCTAGGGTATTTGTATAAACCTAGGGGACACCTTGGACAACCTCGGAAGGCATTCAAGAGTATTTAAATGAACGTTGGGGACACCTTGGACAACCTTGGAAGGCATTCTAGAGCATTTGTAAGAACCTTGGGCACACCTTGGATAACCTCTGAAGTCATTATCGAGCCTTTATATAAACCTTGGGGACTCTTGCTACATCCTCGGAACGCATTTTAAAATGCTTGTTTGAACCTTGGGGACACCTGGACAACCTCTGAGTCATCTAGGGTATTGTATAAACCTTGGGGACACCTTGGACACCTCGGAAGTCATTCTAGGGTGTTGTATAAACCTTGGGTACACCTTGGATAACTCGGAAGGAATTCTAAAGCATTGTATGAACCTTGGGGACACCTGGACAACCTTGGAAGTCATTCGAGAGTGTTTGTACGAACCTTGGGGTAACCTAGGATAAACTCTGAAGTCATTATTGAGTGTTTGTATGAACTTGGGAACACCTTGGACAACCTCGGAAGTCCATTCTAGAGCATTTATAATAACATTGGAATACACTTGAAAAAACTCGGAAGTCATTCTAGAGTGTTTGTATGAACCTTGGAACAACTTGTACAACCTCGGAAGTCATTCTAGGGTATTTGTATAAACCTTGAGGACACCTTGGACGACTTCGAAAGCATTCTTAAGCATTTGTATGAACCTTGAGGACACCTCGGACAACCTGGGAAGGCATTCTAAAGCATTTGTATGAATCTTGCCGACACCTTGCGGTACATCTGAAGTCATTCGAGAGCATTTGTATGAACCTTGAGTACACCTTGGATAACCTCTGAAGTCATTTGATAGCATTTGTATGAACACTGGGTACACCTTGTAAAACCTCTAAAGTCATTTTAGAGCCTATGTATAAATCTTGGGGACACTTGCGACATATTCGGAACGCATTTTAAAATGCTTGTTTGAACCTTGGGGACACCTTGGACAACCTCTGAAGTCATTCGAGGGTATTTGTATAAACCTTGAGGACACCTTGGACAACCTCGGAAGTCATTCTAGGGTATTTGTATAAAACTTGGATACACCTTGGACAACCTCGGCAGGAATTCCAGAGCATTTGTAAGAAACTTTGGGACACTTGCGGTACATCTGAAGTCATTCGAGAGCTTTTGTATAAACCTTGAGGACACTTGCGACATCTCGAAAACGCATTTTAAAATGCTGTTTGAACCTTGGGTACACCTTGGACAACCTCTGAAGTCATTCTAGAGTGTTCGTATAAACCTTGGGTACACCTTGGATAACCTTTGAAATCATTTTAGAGCCTTTATATAAACCTTGGGGACACTTGCGACATCCTCGGAACGCATTTTAAAATGTTGTTTGAACCTTGGGGACACCTTTGACCACCTCTGAAGTCATTCTAGAGCATTTGTATAAACCTTGAGGACACCTTGGACCACCTCTGAAGCCATTCTAGAGTGTTTGTATAAACCTTGGGTACACCTTGGATAACCTCTGAAGTCATTTGAGAGCATTTGTATGAACCTTGGGTACACCTTGAAAAACCTCTAAAGTCATTTTAGAGCCTTTGTTAAACCTTTGGGACACTTGCGAGAACCTCGAACGCATGTTAGAGTGCTTGTATGAACCTTGGAAACACCTTGGACAACCTCTGAAGTTATTCGAGGGTATTTGTATAAACCTTGGGGACCCCTTGGGCAACCTCGGAGGAATTCAAGAGTATTGTTTGAACCTTGGGGACACCTTGGACAACCGGGGAAGGCATTCTAGAGCATTGTATGAACCTTGGGTACACCTTGGACAACCCACTGAAGTATCTGAGAGCATTTGTATAAAAACCGGGCACACCTTGGATAACCTCAGAAGTCATTACAGAGCTTTATATAAACCTTGGGGACAATTGCGACAACCTCGGAACGCATTTATAAATGCTTGTTTGAACCTTGGGGACACCTTGGATAACCTCGGAAGTCATTCTAGGGTATTTGTATAAACCTTGGGTACACCTTGGACAACCTCGGAAGGAAATCGAGATAGTTTATATGAACCTTGGGGACACTTTGCGGTACATCTGAAGTCATTCGAGATTGTTTGTATGAACCTTGGGGGCACCTGCGACATCCTCGGAACGCATTTTAAAATGCTTGTTTGAACTTAGGGACACTTGGAAACCTCGGAAGTCATTCTAGGGTATTTGTATAAACCCTGAGGACACATTGAAAAACCTCGGAAGTCATGCTAGAGGGTTTGTATGAAACTTGGGTACACCTTGGATAACTCTGAAGTCATTCTAGGGTATTTGTATAAACCTGGGTACACCTTGAAAACCTCTGAAGTAATTGTAGAGCATTTGCATAAACCTGCGGGACACTTGGGACATCCTGTGAAGGCATTCTAGAGTGTTTGTAGGAACCTTGCAGACTCCTTGGATAACATCTGAATTCATTCTTGAGTGTTTGTATGAACCTTGGGACACCTTAGACAACCTCTGAAGTCATTCTAGAGTGTTGTATAAACTTGGGTACACTGAAGTCATTCTAGAGTGTTTGTATAAACCTTGATGACACCTTGTACAATTTCGGAAGTCATTCAAGGGTATTTGTATAAACCTTGAGGACCCTTGGACACTTCTGAAGTCATTCTAGGGTATGTATTAACCTTGGGACACCTTGGACAAACCTCTGAAGTCATTCGAGAGTGTTTGTATGAACCTTGGGAACCCTTGGATAACATCGGAAGTCATGCTAGAGCATTTGTATAAACCTGGGTACACCTTGAAAAACCTCTAAAGTCATTTTAGAGCCTTTGTATAAACCTTTGGAAAAACTGGCGAGAACCTCGGAACGCATTTAAAATGCTTGTTTGAACCTTGGGGACACCTTGGATAACCTCTGAAGTCATTCTAGAGCATTTATATAACCTTGGGTTCACCATGAAAATCCTCGGAAGTCATTCTAGAGTGTTTGCATGAACCTTAAGAACAACTTGAAAATTCTCGGAAGTTATTCTAGAGTATTTGTTTAAACCTTGGGGACACCTTGAACACCTCGGATGGCATTCTAAAGCATTTGTATGAACCTGGGGACACCTTGGACAACTCGGAAGGCATTCTAAAGCATTTTTATGAACCTTGCGACACCTTGCGGTACATCTGAAGTCATTCGAGAGCATTTGTATGAACCTTGGGTACACCTTGGACAACCTCTGAAGTCATTCTAGAGTGTTTGTATGAACCTTGGGTACACCTTGGATAACCTCTGAAGGAATTCTAGAGCATTTGTATGAACCTTGGGGACACCTTGGACAACCTTGGAAGTCATTCGAGAGTGTTTGTATGAACTCGAAGACACCTTGCAGTACATCTAAAGACATTCTAGAGCATTTGTATAAACCTTGGGTACACCTTGAAAAACCTTGAAAGTCATTCTAGAGTGCTTGTATGAACCTTGGGTACACCTTGAAAAACCTCTGAAGTCATTCTAGAGTGTTTGTATAAACCTTGAGGACACCTTGGACAACCTCGGAAGTCATTCTAGGGTATTTGTATAAACCTTGAGGACACCTTGGACAACCTCTGAAGTCATTCTAGGGTATTTGTATAAACTTTGCGACACTAGGACAACCTATGAAGTCATTCTAGAGTGTTTGTATGAACCTTGGGAACACCTTGGATAACATCGGAAGTCATGCTAGAGCATTTGTATAAACCTTGGGTACACCTTGAAAAACCTCTAAAGTCATTTTAGAGCATTTGTATAAGCCTTGGGGACACCTGTGACAACCGCGGAACGCATGTTAGAGTGCTTGTATGAACCTTGGGGACACCTTGGACAACCTCTGAATTCATTCTAGGGTATTTGTATAACCTTGGGGACACCTTGGGGCAACCTCGGAGGAATACAAGAGTATTTAAATGAACGTTGGGGACACCTTGGACAACCTGGGAAGGCATTCTAGAGCATTTGTATGAACCTTGGGTACACCTTGGACAACCTCTGAAGTCATTTGAGAGCATTTGTATAAACCTTGGGTACCACTTGGATAACCTCTTAAGTCATTATAGAGCCTTTATATAAACCTTGGGGACTCTTGCGACATCCTCGGAACGCATTTTAAAATGCTTGTTTGAACCTTGGGGACACCTTGGACAACCTCTGAAGTCATTCTAGGGTATTTGTATAAACCTTGGGGACACCTTGGACAACCTCGGAAGTCATTCTAGGGTATTTGTATAAACCTTGGGTACACTTGGATAACCTCGGAAGGAATTCTAAAGCATTTGTATGAACCTTGGGGGACACCTTGGAAACCGGAAGTCATTCGAGAGGGTTTGTATGAACCTTGGGGTAACCTAGGATAAACTCTGAAGTCATTATGAGTGTTTGTATGAACCTTGGGAAACCTTGGACAACCTCGGAAGTCATTCTAGAGCATTTATAATAACATTGGGATACACCTTGAAAAACCTCGGAAGTCATTCTAGAGTGTTTGTATGAACCTTGGGAACAAATTGTACAACCTCGGAAGACATTCTAGGGTATTTGTATAAACCTTGAGGACGCTTGGACGACCCTCGAAAGCATTCGTAAGCATTTGTATGAACCTTGAGGACACCTTGGACAACCTCGGAAGGCATTCTAAAGCATTTGTATGAACCTTGCAGACACCTTGCGGTACATCTGAAGTCATTCGAGAGCATTTGTATGAACTTGGGTACACCTTGGACAACCTCTGAAGTCATTCTAGAGTGTTTGTGTGAACCTGGGGACACCTTGGATAACTTCTGAAGTCATTTAGAGCATTTGTAAAACCTTGGGTACACCTTGAAAAAATCTCTAAAGTCATTTATAGCCTTTGTTTAACCTTGCATACACTTGCGAATCCTCGGAACGCATTTTAAAATGCTTTTTGAACCTTGGGGACACCTTGCAGACCTCGGAAGTCATTCTAGGGTATTTGTATAAACCTTGAGGACACTTGGACAACCTCGGAAGGCATTCTAGGGTATTTGTACAAA
>NW_024428500.1:0-26484 GCF_017562075.2 Anopheles merus | reverse complement strand
TTAGCCCAAATATAAGTAAAAATTCACCAACAAATACTACGTTTTTACGATTTTTGAACATTTTTACCTGTCGGACAGTAACCAAGAGAGAAGATTTGCGAACTAAAATCATGTTGCTGTAATTGTCTTCCCTCTCGCAGATCCCATGATCGCACAGTATTGTCTAAGCCTCCTGTCCAAAGTTTCGAACCGTCAGCACTAATATCTATACACGATGCACCATCAGTGTGTCCTGAAAAGTAGACATCAAATACTTATTAACATGTTCCATATCTACTTGATCTTACCTCAGGTTTTCATACTTGGAACTGTCTAACTAAAGTTTGATTTTGAAGATCCCACACAGCAATATTACCATCTGAGCAACATGAAAACATACTTTAGAATCAGGTGATATGGCAAGTGCATAACATGCCGGGGCATTGGATGTGAGTTCAGCTTTTATTCTTGGAGTAGGACTTGCCAAATCCCAAATCGATAGATTAGACGCTTCGCCACCAACGATCAACGTTCTCCCGTCTGGTAGCAATTTCACTGAACGTATATAGTTGTCTCGTTGCTGTAAACCCACCAAAAAAGGAAAAAAATGTATTTTTATAGTTTATAAACAGTACATACTAGATTTTTTTCTTACCAAACAATCTAACTGAGAAACAGGACTTTTATTTCCAGGTTGTGAAATATCCCAGGCCTTGACGCATCCTTGCCACCAGTGTAAACGTATTTGGTCGGATTGGAGATCGTTACTGCACATACAACTTCACCATGGTTCAGAGAACTAATCTGTCGAGCGTGACGTGGAATGCCTGGTCCTACTAAGGCATCTGAGGAAATGGCACCGGTTGCATTTGCCTTCAGCGTTCACATGAAAAGAATATGCACTACAATTTAGCGGAACAGAGAAATTAATTTGTAAGATAGCATGTGTCCATATATAAAATATGTTGCTTCAATTGTTTTATACTAACGGTTTTCCACCCGGAATTCCAATCGGACCCAGAGGAGCACGCATCTGAGAATGAGGATCAAACGCCAACGGAGCGCGGGCGTAGTTGTTTAGTGAATGTGGAAGGTTATTGTGCACACCGGGCCGCCATATGCAGCGGCAGCAGCAGCTGCTTGAAGATCGTGTGAGGCACCTGAAACAAAAACGAGACATAAATTATTATATACCACGATATAGATCATTCAGACTATATATCATACCATTCAACGGACCGGCAAGGTATGGTGGATATCCAGGATTTATAACAGGTGGTTTATTTACAACCTTCGGAACGCCGTTGCTTGCTACCGAGTTGGTAGGGGTAGCTGGTTTTGCAATAGGTGTGGGTGGTTTGTCATCTAATTTTTTGTTAGAAGGCGTCGATGCATTCGAAGATGTACCTATTATGTTAAAAGAATAAATTGTAAGTATAAAAAGATGTCTTTATAAAACACAAAGCTAAGTTGTTGTTAGTTGATTTATTTCCATATTTATAAGTTGTTCATACATTTGCAGCGTTATATTATACTATAATGGGCCGAAATAAGCTTCTCTCCTCATTGTTTGATTGTGGCTCATTTTCACTGCATTGCATAGCTTATACAGTCAGAAACAAGAAATTATAGGGGGAAAGTGCTTAGGAATAGGAAACATATAACACAAAGCTAAACTGACATTACATTATCGTGTTTCAGGTGAACTACACGTATCTACTATCTTGCACATGACCCCATGTAAGCATTTTTATTTTTAACGGTTCAAACAATGATTATCTAAGACCAATTTTATCGTTAGCAGTATAATCATCCAGCATACGCAAGGACAGTTTTTTTCTTATTGGCGTAAACGTCTTGCCATGCCGCCTATAAGGGACATGCCGGCTTATAAGGCTTTCGAGACTTATTCAGTACCACACACTCGGATAATCAGTCCTTGCTTCGGGGAGACGGTCCATACGAGGGTTTAATCCATGACGAGCATGTTGTTAAGCCGTACGAGTGACGACGACTGTACAATGGGACCCCCGCAGAGACAGTTAGAATAGCTATCAATCCACAGCAAGCTCATTTTTCTCAGGTCATAAATAGTACATAAAATAGTTTAATGGTAATAGCTATTGAAATCTGGCCTTATTTCTAAACCAAATCAAATTTTAAAATTATCATGTTCTCTGAAGTGATGATATCAAGTTCGAGCTCTTGGGGCGAAAACAACGGACACGAGGCGAAAACAACGAACAAAACCCATAGAGAAACTGATGGACGAAAATATTCAAAAAACAGCCAAGGAAATTAGAGGTGTGCCAAATGAACAAGGACCCTTCGGTTAATTCAGTTCACGTGAAAATATGAACTAACCGGTTCACATGAATTGAAATAAATAAAAATAAATTTGATAAATTGAAATAAAAAAAAATGCGTGCCTTCGATCATGATCATTTGAAAAAAAAAATAACTTTTAAAAAAAATTCCACATCGGCACATATATATGCAAATCAAGAAACGGTCAATTTTAAACTGCGCAATACGTTCTAGCGTCGTATGACATATTGGCTGGTATTATTGAATCCGTTCGTAGCGGCGACGTACGTCCCGAAACTCATTTTCCTAACGTACTAGATGGTTGCTATAGTTACTTACCGCGGCGTTGTAGGACCAGGCTCAAGAAATGTGTTGCCATCCCTAGAATTTCTTGTGAACGCCGTACGTTCCCGCTATGAACGGATTCAATTATACCAGCCATTGCCATATTGACTTGCTGTTGAGGTGACCAAAGTATTGCTATTTGTAAATGCAGGAATGAACCGAGATCACGTTCACGTTCATTGTGATGAACGACTCGATACATTCACGTTCACTTAAAAGAACCAATTGCCCACCTCTAATGGAAATGGCAATGTCACCGTATTCGGATGCTTTGCTTCGTCTGAGGTGTAAATATTGACAACATTGATGAAATTGACCGCTGACAATTTATATCAGCATTCTGAAAACAAATCGTTAAGAATCGGCACGTAAAGCTAAAATCAATAAAACGACACCGCTCCAAGACACCGCTCACATATCCACAGCTTACTTCCGCGCATCGTGTATCAAACTACTGGAATGGCCACCCCAAATCCCGGACTTAAATACATTTTAAATGTGTGATCTATGGTGAATCAAAACGTTGAAACAGATGAAGTGGCCAACCGTGAAAAACTGTTTAAGCTCTTTAGAAAGCCTGGTTGAATTTAAACCCTTAACACATCCATGCATGCATGCAGAATAAAAAAAAATAATAAATAAAAGTGAAAAGACAGAAGATCGGTGAATTTCCACGAAACGCCAGCCGCACCCCCCGATGAACGTCGCTACCAGCACGCGCAGCACCGGTACCGTCTACACAAAGCGTGATCGACAAGGAGTTTCTGGAATCGCCGGTGCGATCAGATGTCGCGGGAGTGACAATGGAAACCGGGAGCGCGATGGGAGTTGGGGACAAACGGGAATGGGAGTGGGAGGAAAGGCGTAGAATTTTGGGTTAGTATCGCGCAGAAAAATTGTGAATTTTTTCGTATATAAAGGCGGCTCAAATCAGATTCGAACGATAAGCCAAAGCGTTAAGAGCTTCATGTCAGAACATCCGAAATAATCCGAATCTCTCAAGGAACGATCCCCCTTTCTGTTGCATAGACTCCCGAGGCAGCGAGGAGCACTAGCTGAAAGGCTTGGAGAATTCCCCGTTGTAGCCGTAGGAGCCGGAACCTTCGCCCGGCGGAGCCCCTCGGCCGCAACACGAAGAAATACATATTTTTGTGATTTCTTCGTTGTACCTATAATGGTGGTATGGATCCTATAGTCGTCATATTGTGTTCCTATAGTGGTGGTAAACAAGGATGCCTCAAAACAGTGTATAATATTAATATAACTTAGTTTTGAAGCTGTTTTCGTGTGAATAGCAAGGATTACTGCCACTCAGCCAAATAAATGAATTTTGGCCTTTGTTTGGAAAATTACTTACAGAAAACTCATTTTTGTTGCTTATTTTAATGAAAACAGTACAACATGTCAAAAATGTCGTCGAAAAAAAGCTAAAATTACCTGTTTTTATTGATTTTAGAACAAGGACCACAATAGGAACATACATGTTTGGTGTACCTTTATGGCACTATCGTAAAAACACTTAAAGTACGTAAATATGGTCAAAAGCCAATAAATTTGAATAAAACAATTGATAACAATTATGTTAAAACTAATAATTTCGTTGTTATTTGGTCATTTAGAAAGTTAACAAAAATATGAGTATCGTTATGAAATCCTAAGGATTTTAGAAAAATGTTGATATCTTTCACAAAATAATGGATTTTTCGGTTACTAAGAAACGGAATGGCCCCATTTCATTTTTAAATCCTTTATAAAAGGCTAGAGAACATTTCACATTATCGTAGATAACTTAACTACTGTTAATTTATCGTATGAGACGCATTTTAGTGCAATACCACCACTATTGGTACTAGCACCACTAGAGGTACGTTTTCCCTAATGAAAAGGTACTCATTTTGAACATAAACAATTCTACGATTTCTCAAAATAAAGCGCACTAAAATATCCAATTATTACTAAATCATGTGTGCCTCAAGAGGGTGAATGATACAGGGCTAATGGTCTATCGTGGTCGTTTTTTTTTTAAATTACTCCACGCAACGTTCATGATAAGAAAATCTACAGTTGCACCAGATTTTGTACAGTAAAAGTACAATCGGCTTTAAAACGTGTTTTGTTGTGTGGAAATGTTAGTAAACACTTTTTCATCATACTGTCAAAAACGCTTGAAAAATACAAAATCGAGCTATGCATAGACCTATATATTATATAGACTTCATTTTATTATTGCACAATTTTGTATCCAATTATTGCACACATTCCAACACACTGAAACCGACAATAAAGAGCTCTGAAATAAATGTTTTTTCTATCGAACACTACTATCAATAACACGGAACTAGATTGGCACATCTCAACATGACTTCTTCCCAAGACCTTTCCCATCCACAACCTCGAACCTTGTACAATTCACCAGTCTTTCCCACACTGCTATCGATGCGGACAAGTTTATACTGTTTATACAGATATTCGAGACGCATTTTGATATTTTCTACATCAAATATCAAATATTGCGGATCTACTCCGCTTGCGCATTATTAATTATTATTATTATTTATTTTCATCTTCAACGGGCCGTATGGCTTAATTAAGATGTAACAGTTCATTAAAAAAAATACATAACAAAAACAAGATTTGCATCGCAATTCACTGCGGCCACGGCAAAAGCCGGAGACGTTCCTTGAAGCACTGAGTTGAGATGTCGAAGTCGAAGCAATCCGAGACTGTGTTGAAGACAGCCGACATGCGGAACATAGGGTCAGACCGACCAGCGCTGGAACGGGGTTGAGCGATCCGTAGAGTTTCTCTAGACCTAAGTGTTCGGGATGGTGCATAGATATCGACTCGATGCAACAAAGGCGATGAGTCGATAGAGCCATTTAGCAATCCAGCGATGAAAGAGCACTGTGCATTGCGTCTTCTAACTGAAACAGGTTCAAGACCTAGAAGACGGCACCGCGCAGCATACGGAGGAAGATTATGCGATCCTGCCAGGGAAGTAGGCGTAGGGCATGTCGCGTGAGCTTACGTTGAACGTTGCGTTGCCTCAAGTCGAGCAATGGAAGAGGCAGTAGTTGGGCTCCAGACTACGCACGAATATTCCAGAACCGAACGAACGATACAGTTCTTTGAGTTACTAGAGTCAAGCAGAACGCCCAGGTCTTTGGCATGATTTTGTCGATTAACTGCAGTGCCGTCCATGAAGTAGGTACACCGCTGGACATAAAATCATGGGTCGCGGTAAGCACTGCACACCAGAGGAGCGGAAACACATTCAGGGGCTGTTTCGTGAGAACGTCCCAATAAAGACAATCTGCAAGGCGTTCGGCCGTTAGCGGACGTTTGTGGACAACGCCATTCGTAGCGAAGCTACGGGTAAGTCGACCGGTCGTCCGCGAAAAAATAAGGCTGACGTTGACGCGCAGATTGCTGAAAAGGTCAGGGCGGACCTTTTCACTACTTGCACTCGCATCAAGCAAGAGCTTGGATTGCAAGTTTCGTCGAAGACGAGACCTCGGAGACTTCTGTGCTCGGAGACCGCGAAAAGTTCGGAAGCTGCAGCCGCACCACGTAGAAGCGCGCATTCGGTTTGCCCAAGAACATCTAACTGCATCCATCACTTGGTGGATGAAAATAATCTTTTCGGATGAGTCCCAGAATCAATCTGGATGGTTCCGACGGCATAAAATACTTCCTTCCCAATGAGGCGTATCATCCGAAAAACACGATGAAAACCCTTAGTCACGGAGGCGGCCACGTTATGGTGTGGGGTTGCTTCTCCTGGCACGGCCCGGGTCCTTTGTTCCGTATCATCGGGACACTGGACTCAGAAGGGTACAGAAAAATACTTAGTCGTAAGATGTTGCAATACGCTCGACAAAAATTCGGCGAGGAAGAGCATTACATCTTTCAGCATGATAACGACTCAAAGCACACATCACGAACAGTTAGATGTTATTTGGCAAACCAAGATGTGCAAGTTCTACCGTGGCCTGCGTTGAGTCTTTGGAAACGCATACCTCCAGAAAGATGCCAGAATCTCATCAAGGATATGGCTACTCGCTGCCAGGCAGTGAAAGACAATAATGGTCAACACATTGACCGTTAGAATGTGTTTTCGCTCTGTGGAACACCGCAACACCTCCTCCCAACCACCACTTAATCAGCTCTTTTCAGGGCTACCAAAAATTATGAAAAGAACTATGTCTTTCGGTCAGAAAAAAAGATCCTATTTTTATGTCCACAGGTGTATGCCCATTTTACCCCGCGTATCATAATAGCCTCTCGTAAAACATCAACTTTTATTTTACACTGTTTTAAGTTGTTTTCACTCTATTTGGCAATTTTATTCCATAGATAAAGGGTGGAGGCATACAATAATTAAAAAAAATGAGTTGTGTGGCATATTCAAAGGAATATTCAGTAAACTGATTAACATGCCCATTTTGCCCCGCTTTCCCCTAAGTAGAGTAACTACACCAGTATTGGGTAACTGTACCAGTAAACTATCGTATTATGTTGTGTTATTTTTTATTTGCTGTTTCAAATGCATTTTCTAGAGATATTCGTGAAAATGCAAACACTATTTTTGTTCCTATTTTCGGCAGTTTGGACCAATTTTCGGCAGTCTGTGCTCCTATTTTTGGCAACGCGAATGCGGGTCGGAAAATGTTTTAATCAATGCAAATAGGTAGACAAAAATATTTAAACAATAGGCCCGATTATAAAACACAAATTGTAAGACAAGTTGTCAAAATCGGAAGATTTGTATTATGACAGCCGTTTGTGTTGTGTGTTGGAAAAATAAAATTAGACGAAACACAAATTCACGAGCACACTGCCACACTGCCATAGTGTTTCATAATACACTCTTAGAATCTTCATTCAGTAACAGAAACGATAAAAATCAGCCTTCTAAATACATACAACTTGGGATAAGCCCACCTGTACATTATACCCACTTAGATAGCCGCTCGAAAACTGCTATACAATGCAAACAGCTGACAGCTGAAATTTCAGCCATCGAACTTAAAACGGAAAGGGCCCCAAAGTCTATTTTTCATTCTACTATACAAGCAGGTTTTTAACCGTTCTTCATTCAATATTTTAAGCTTCAGCAAAAAGCACACCTGAGCTAACCTGATCGTACTTGCGACGAATCGATGTTTACATTTTTTGTTAAAAGGACCGTAAAATGTTCTTATAAACCAGGTTGGCCGCAAGTGCTTATCTTGCATGCCAAATGACTACAAATCTCACAAGGGTTGGGAAATAGGGCATGATAAAATGAAAATTGTTAAAAAATTTAATGATTTAACATTATAAAATAAGTTTAACGTGTTAAGTGGTCCAATCTTGACGAAATTTTCAGTCGTTTTGAAAGCAATTTTAAGATTTGCGCCCAACCTGTCCTTTATAAGTACTTTTTACCCATTTTGTATAAGCTGAAAATTTTAAATTTGCGGCCGAACAGCTAAATTCTACTAAAATGTTCGAAGAGTTCAACGTGAAAAGCCATTTAGATCAAACAAGAGTAAAAAACTATAAATGTTCCGCAATATATATAAACGGCTAAAAGCCATCATCCAGAAATCAAAGACCCGTGCTTTGCCGATTGCAGCCTTGGGTTAAATGTGGACTAAGCCGTAATAATGTAAATCTAAATAATTAAAAACTTCAGGTTATTTTGGCGTGGCTATAACCTTATCTTATGTACTACTTAAATACCTGATCGCGGTGAGTGTGTCCCAATTCGATCTCTGTCCTGTACGTCAAGCTTCTTTTGCATCATACCATTTTCACGGGGCGATGCTGTTCCTAAAAAAATTGAAAAAAAATTCATAATTCAAACGAAGCTTTAGCACAATTCAAAATTTACCATTATGATGTTGATTGGGTATTGGACTCATTGGATTGGTCTCAGATGCATCATCCACCACTAAATCCTGATCCGACTTTTCTCCATCAGACTGTGAATATACATTCATTGAAAGAACTTGCAGGAGTGACTCCACCTTTTTCCCATCATAATGTTACTTACATGTCCCAAGTCTTTTTCTTCTTTCTTAACCTTCTTCAATTCATGTGTAGATTCTGGTGTTCTTGGGCGATATTTATCGCGATCTGAAGGAGAAATTGAGCTTCTCTAATGAGCAGCACGAAAAAAAGAAAGAAGAAGAGCAGAAGAAACAAAACAAATATAATCCTTTTCTGCATAGTTATTCTTCAAATATCTCTACATACGTGTCTATCATCCAATGGCATTATATTACTATTACTGCTTTTGGATTCTTCGGGTCTGTGAAGTTCCTGTTTGTTGAGTATTGCCAACGGATGTTGAGGAGGCGTGCTACCAAGAGCTAATGGACCTCCTAGTGCTCCTGGTCCAAGGCTGGGATGAGGCATACCAACAGGTATCGGAGGCGCTCCATGGGCACCTGGAATTTGTTGAGCATGCATCTGTTGTAATAACCTAGGTAAATCAGGACGTTGTTGTTGCTAAAAATATACAAAGTAGTTAATATTTCAATGAACTTAAAACAAAATATCTAGCAAAACTTACCCCTATCACACTATTTAATTCAGACATTGTAATTTGTTTAGCTCGTTCAACTGCTGTTAGTACTTGCTGTTGATGCTCTTGGGACAGAAACGGTACAATCTGCGTGATAATCGCATTTAATCTTTTGATATTTCTGTCTGTAATTACATAAAAGGCCAAAAATATGATAACGTAAACAAAAGCGAACTATAAAGTCCAATATTTAAAAAAAAATGATATATGTATAATAATATAATATATATATAATATATATATGATATATGTATAAGAATATATATATATATATATATATATATATATATATATATATATATATATATATATATATATAATATATATATATATATATATATATATATATATATATATATCTATATCTATATATATATATATATGTAAATAACATATACATATATATATATATAGAAATAAACATATACATATATATATATATATATATATAAACATATACATATATCTAGACATATATATATATATATAACATATACATATATCTAACATATATATATATATATATATATATATATATATATATTATAATATATATATATATATATCATTATATATATATATATATATATATATATATATATACTCAACCAACAGGTATTTAAATGCAAGTTCTTAAATTTTCTGGCATATTGTTTCGGGCCACTTCATGTATCGTTGCAGCTTACAACATTTTACTTCTGCAAAAAGTTTAGTCAGGACAAAATTGCAAAAACTTGTCAGCATAAACACGTCCCAAGCGCCACAGATTAAGCTTAAACGACTGGAAAATCGAATTTCCATAGAAGAAAAATTCAAATGCTCCATAGCTTCATTGGTGTGCTCAATATATGGCGTGTTACAACTCATCATTATATTGCTGTCTTTTCTTGTGTTATAATGAACGTATTGCAATGGTGTGATTTGGCTTTCCGAGGTGTGTTACAAAGAAAACTCGCTCGTACAGTGGCTAAAGTCTTACCTAATTAATCGCACATACATCGTGAACATTGATAAGCACATGTCCAAAGAAATAGTCAGCAGCTCGGGTGTGCCACAAGGAAGCAATATTGGCCCGCTTCTCTTGATATTGTTCATCAACAAAGTTACCCTCGCTTTACCTCCCGATAGTATCAGTCTGTTTGCCGACGATGCAAAAATTTTTGCGCCTATTCACAACACAGGTGATTGGACATTCCTGTAAGACTGCATCGAAGTTTTCTATTCGTGGTGCAAGAGTAATGGACTGACTATCTGCATCGAGAAATGCTACTGTGTGTCTTTTAGTCGATGCATGAGCCCAGTCACTGGTACCTACTTCATGGACGGCACTGCAGTTAATCGACAAAATCATGCCAAAGACCTGGGCGTTCTGCTTGACTCTAGTTTGAACTTTAAACAGCATATCGATGACGTTGTAGCCAGAGGAAATCAATTACTTGGCGTGGTTATCCGGACAACTAATGAATTCCGCAACCCCATGTGCATCAAAGCTGTGTACAACTGTATCGTTCGTTCGGTTCTGGAATATTCGTGCGTAGTCTGGAGCCCAACTACTGCTTCTTCCATTACTGCATTCCGCAATGCACAGTGCTCTTTCATCGCTGGATTGCTAAATGGCTCTATCGACTCATCGCCTTTGTTGCATCGAGTCGATATCTATGCACCATCCCGAACACTTAGGTCTAGAGAAACTCTACGGCTCGCTCAACCCCGTTCCAGCGCTGGTCGGTCTGACCCTATGTTCCGCATGTCGGCTGTCTTCAACACTGTCTCGGATTGCTTCGACTTCGACATCTCAACTCAGTGCTTCAAGGAACGTCTTCGGCTTTTGCCGTGGCCGCAGTGAATTGCGATGCAAATCTTGTTTTTGTTATGTATTTTTTTAATGAACTGTTACATCTTAATTAAGCCATACGGCCCGTTGAAGATTAATAAATAAATAATAATAGTTGTTAGTGTGGTTTATAATAAGTTCTGTTTAGCAGATATGCTACAGTAAGAAAGTACTGAATGTCAAAAATGCCTTTAGTGTCCGTAATTCAAAGCAATTTATTTCCTTAGTGATTCAAATCATTCTCTGAATTTAAGCATGTGTTCTTGTAGACTGGTTAGAAATACGATTATATCGTTCATATACTCAAGACATTCGGCCGTATCGGGGAGCTCGTTTGTTCCGGGAACGTTCGCCGCGATGCTCATTTTCACTCATTTCATAGCCCTCTATAATAAAAAATTAGAAAACCGTCTAGGTTTTGTTCTGCCCAATCTAGTGATACAACCCTGTCCACTCATGAGCGACGAAAGTTTTTCGACGAACGAGCTCCCCGATACGGCCGATTGTTTGCCAATTTTTATGTGTAATTTTTATTTCCAATAGCGCATCTGGCGACGACCAGCGCAAGCTAGATGTCGGTATAATTTATGTGTCAAAATTATTCATACTTGGTGTCTTATCAAGTTTCGACCAGGCTACTTTTATGCCGTTTGAAATGTTGATAAACGTACATAAATTGCAACAAAGTAGGCCGTTAATTGTTGTTGTTGGACAAATCGTCATTCATACAAAGCGCTGGGCAACATTTCTCCGCATCTTCGAATATCTATTCATGATTGGGTAAAATTATAGCCTACTCGACCCAAAATTTTTTTTTTGACAGAAATTTTACCAGCCTATAGCTTCAACCCGCCGCCGATAGATGGCGTACGCGTTCACAAAAATTAAGGCTGGTCTACATTGATCGTACTCGCAAGTGTAATTTCGATTTTCACTAGCGCATCTGGCGGCGGTTGACCGAAGCATTTTGTCGAACAATTTGGAGCCGCTCCAAAAAATATGGTATTTTTTCATGTTTTTTACTTTAACTGGACTGGAAAAGCTTTGTAATTGATAGATACACATATTGTGCAAGTATTTCAGCCGTTTTCGCATCAATAAACGATAGAAAAACTACTTAATTTTGAGATCCGGTGCGACCGTTCCCTTGATGACCAAAATCAGCTTCCACCAGCCGCCGCCAGATGCGCTAGTGAAAATCAAAATTACACTATGGAGTACGATCAATGTAGCCCGGCCTTAAATCTGGCGGCGGCTAACCGAAGCATTTTGCTAAACAATTTGGAGCCGCTCCAGAAAATACGTTATTTTTCTATGTTTTTTACTTAAATCGAAGGAGAAAGTAAGGAGTTTTGTAAAACGTAGATACACATGTTTTGCACGCATTGCATCCATTTTTGCTATGGAAAACGATGGAAAAACAACTTAATTTTGAGATCCGGCATGACCATTCCCTCGATGACCAAAAAAGCTTCCACCAGCCGCTGCCAGATGCGCTAGTGAAAATCAAAATTACGCTTGCGAGTACGATCAATGTAGCCCGGCCTTAAAAATACCAAAAAGCTGCTGGGATACCCAATCAGCGGAGCTTCCTTGCTTGGAGGAGAGCTTTCTCATTCCCTCTGTACTGTTTTATCGTTTCGCATTAAGTTATGCATCGCTAGAACTAGAACGGCGATGAGATTGTTTAAATACTAAACTTGAGTTTGGTATTGGATCCAATGTAAACCACGAGCACTGAAGCAAGTGAGATTTGAGCAATGGTCGTTAGTGTCGATACCCACGTATCTGACCACACTATCTTTCATATAGATTTTTGCTCAGAAAGATAGAATTCTATATAGGTCATGATAAGATGAAACTTGTCGAAACACATTGCAAGAAAAAGACAGCAATATAATGATGAGTTGTAACACGCCATATATTGAGCACACCAATGAAGCTATGGAGCATTTGAATTTTTCTTCTATGGAAATTCGATTTTCCAGTCGTTTAAGCTTAATCTGTGGCGCTTGGGACGTGTTTATGCTGACAAGTTTTTGCAATTTTGTCCTGACTAAACTTTTTGCAGAAGTAAAATGTTGTAAGCTGCAACGATACATGAAGTGGCCCGAAACAATATGCCAGAAAATTTAAGAACTTGCATTTTAAATACCTGTTGGTTGAGTGATTTTGTAAAATTTCCAATTCTTAGTAGAAGCATGGACTTAGTATATATATATATATATATATATATATATATATATATATATATATATATATATATATATAATATATATATATATATATATATATATATATATATATATACTAAGTCCATGCTTCTACTAAGAATTGGAAATTTTACAAAATCACTCAACCAACAGGTATTTAAAATGCAAGTTCTTAAATTTTCTGGCATATTGTTTCGGGCCACTTCATGTATCGTTGCAGCTTACAACATTTTACTTCTGCAAAAAGTTTAGTCAGGACAAAATTGCAAAAACTTGTCAGCATAAACACGTCCCAAGCGCCACAGATTAAGCTTAAACGACTGGAAAATCGAATTTCCATAGAAGAAAAATTCAAATGCTCCATAGCTTCATTGGTGTGCTCAATATATGGCGTGTTACAACTCATCATTATATTGCTGTCTTTTTCTTGCAATGTGTTTCGACAAGTTTCATCTTATCATGACCTATATAGAATTCTATCTTTCTGAGCAAAAATCTATATGAAAGATAGTGTGGTCAGATACGTGGGTATCGACACTAACGACCATTGCTCAAATCTCACTTGCTTCAGTGCTCGTGGTTTACATTGGATCCAATACCAAACTCAAGTTTAGTATTTAAACAATCTCATCGCCGTTCTAGTTCTAGCGATGCATAACTTAAATGCGAAACGATAAAACAGTACAGAGGGAATGAGAAAGCTCTCCTCCAAGCAAGGAAGCTCCGCTGATTGGGTATCCCAGCAGCTTTTTGGTATTTTTAAGGCCGGGCTACATTGATCGTACTCGCAAGCGTAATTTTGATTTTCACTAGCGCATCTGGCGGCGGCTGGTGGAAGCTTTTTTTGGTCATCGAGGGAATGGTCATGCCGGATCTCAAAATTAAGTTGTTTTTCCATCGTTTTCCATAGCAAAAATGGATGCAATGCGTGCAAAACATGTGTATCTACGTTTTACAAAACTCCTTACTTTCTCCTTCGATTTAAGTAAAAAACATAGAAAAATAACGTATTTTCTGGAGCGGCTCCAAATTGTTTAGCAAAATGCTTCGGTTAGCCGCCGCCAGATTTAAGGCCGGGCTACATTGATCGTACTCCATAGTGTAATTTTGATTTTCACTAGCGCATCTGGCGGCGGCTGGTGGAAGCTGATTTTGGTCATCAAGGGAACGGTCGCACCGGATCTCAAAATTAAGTAGTTTTTCTATCGTTTATTGATGCGAAAACGGCTGAAATACTTGCACAATATGTGTATCTATCAATTACAAAGCTTTTCCAGTCCAGTTAAAGTAAAAAACATGAAAAAATACCATATTTTTTGGAGCGGCTCCAAATTGTTCGACAAAATGCTTCGGTCAACCGCCGCCAGATGCGCTAGTGAAAATCGAAATTACACTTGCGAGTACGATCAATGTAGACCAGCCTTAATTTTTGTGAACGCGTACGCCATCTATCGGCGGCGGGTTGAAGCTATAGGCTGGTAAAATTTATCTGTCAAAAAAAAATTTTGGGTCGAGTAGGCTATAATTTTACCCAATCATGAATAGATATTCGAAGATGCGGAGAAATGTTGCCCAGCGCTTTGTATGAATGACGATTTGTCCAACAACAACAATTAACGGCCTACTTTGTTGCAATTTATGTACGTTTATCAACATTTCAAACGGCATAAAAGTAGCCTGGTCGAAACTTGATAAGACACCAAGTATGAATAATTTTGACACATAAATTATACCGACATCTAGCTTGCGCTGGTCGTCGCCAGATGCGCTATTGGAAATAAAAATTACACATAAAAATTGGCAAACAATCGGCCGTATCGGGGAGCTCGTTCGTCGAAAAACTTTCGTCGCTCATGAGTGGACAGGGTTGTATCACTAGATTGGGCAGAACAAAACCTAGACGGTTTTCTAATTTTTTATTATAGAGGGCTATGAAATGAGTGAAAATGAGCATCGCGGCGAACGTTCCCGGGAACAAACGAGCTCCCCGATACGGCCGAATGTCTTGAGTATATGAACGATATAATCGTATTTCTAACCAGTCTACAAGAACACATGCTTAAATTCAGAGAATGATTTGAATCACTAAGGAAATAAATTGCTTTGAATTACGGACACTAAAGGCATTTTTGACATTCAGTACTTTCTTACTGTAGCATATCTGCTAAACAGAACTTATTATAAACCACACTAACAACTATTATTATTTATTTATTAATCTTCAACGGGCCGTATGGCTTAATTAAGATGTAACAGTTCATTAAAAAAAATACATAACAAAAACAAGATTTGCATCGCAATTCACTGCGGCCACGGCAAAAGCCGAAGACGTTCCTTGAAGCACTGAGTTGAGATGTCGAAGTCGAAGCAATCCGAGACTGTGTTGAAGACAGCCGACATGCGGAACATAGGGTCAGACCGACCAGCGCTGGAACGGGGTTGAGCGAGCCGTAGAGTTTCTCTAGACCTAAGTGTTCGGGATGGTGCATAGATATCGACTCGATGCAACAAAGGCGATGAGTCGATAGAGCCATTTAGCAATCCAGCGATGAAAGAGCACTGTGCATTGCGGAATGCAGTAATGGAAGAAGCAGTAGTTGGGCTCCAGACTACGCACGAATATTCCAGAACCGAACGAACGATACAGTTGTACACAGCTTTGATGCACATGGGGTTGCGGAATTCATTAGTTGTCCGGATAACCACGCCAAGTAATTGATTTCCTCTGGCTACAACGTCATCGATATGCTGTTTAAAGTTCAAACTAGAGTCAAGCAGAACGCCCAGGTCTTTGGCATGATTTTGTCGATTAACTGCAGTGCCGTCCATGAAGTAGGTACCAGTGACTGGGCTCATGCATCGACTAAAAGACACACAGTAGCATTTCTCGATGCAGATAGTCAGTCCATTACTCTTGCACCACGAATAGAAAACTTCGATGCAGTCTTACAGGAATGTCCAATCACCTGTGTTGTGAATAGGCGCAAAAATTTTTGCATCGTCGGCAAACAGACTGATACTATCGGGAGGTAAAGCGAGGGTAACTTTGTTGATGAACAATATCAAGAGAAGCGGGCCAATATTGCTTCCTTGTGGCACACCCGAGCTGCTGACTATTTCTTTGGACATGTGCTTATCAATGTTCACGATGTATGTGCGATTAATTAGGTAAGACTTTAGCCACTGTACGAGCGAGTTTTCTTTGTAACACACCTCGGAAAGCCAAATCACACCATTGCAATACGTTCATTATAACACAGCAGCAAATCAATCCACACCATAGCAACACACCCAGACCATACCAACCAGACCATAGAAAAAAACAATTGAGACACATTTATCGAAAACAACCGAAACGCGCAACCAAAGCAAATCAAGCGTTAATGTAGCAAAATAGATAAACTGAGAAAGCATAGCAACTTATCGCTAAAAGCGCTACGTAGGAAAAGATCGATCAACGCAGCCGTTCCTTGTCTAGAACAGTTGAAACTTTCCAGAACCTTTGTAAAAACACTAAAAGCGCAGCATAGGCACAAATTGACAGACACCTCACTCCAATACAATGTATGAATTGCACCTCATATCAATAACCTTTAATTAGGACAAAAACACATTCCAAAACCGAAATGTACGAAACCCATTGAGTATAAATAAAACCAATTCCGACCGTGGCAAGTCAGATTCGTTTGGACTGTCAGGATAGGACTATACCCATCCAACATCTATCGACTTCTCATTTAAAGAGTTTAGTTATGTCCCCCTACCCAGGTAAGGCTTCTAAACTCCAACGTTTCCAGTAAGGGAAACCTCCTACAGGATTCTATGATCGCCTGGACGATCAATTGTCGAAAAGTCCGCTCGAACGAAGTTTTATTCCACCTCGATACATGTCAGCGAAACACTGACCTACCACGATGGTACGCGTTGATCAGTTGTACCGTACGTACTTCCTCTTCTTCTTTTTGGCACAACAACCACTGCTGGTCAAGGCCTGCCTGTACCCACTAGCGAAGTGGGCTTGGTTTTCAGTGACTTTTTGTTACCGTAGCAAGATAGTCAGTCCTACGTATGAGGGCACGGTCTATTATACGGGGCTTGAACCTATGACGGGCATGTTGTTAAGTCGTTCGAGTTGACGACTGTACCACCAGACCGGCCCGTATGTACACTCATCAGAATACTTGGCGACCGTATCTAAAACCGAACATATTACGTGGCGACTGTAACTATCTTCAAACCTATTACATTACTGATTCAATTTTAATCGGTCAAGCCTCTGTATAACTCACTTTACTCGAGCCAACTTTCTAAATTTGAGAAAAATAAAGATTTCCAATAATTTTACTCGAAACATTGTAATAACTCATGAAATTACAGTAATATTTTGACTCAGATTCCGGACAGTTTTGGTTTCATGTTTCATATTACGGAAGGTTTGATTAAAATTTCAAACAGCCTCAAATGTCGGAAATAATTTTCAAATTCACATACTAACTATACTTTTTTAGTTTTTAATTTGTTTTAAAGTCTGGACACTTGATTCTCAATGTCGGTGTCCTCCTATAACGACAGGACGACAGTCTTAAAACAACGGCGTTTGGGTGCTGTTTCTCTTCTATACGTAGATGCATATTGTTGTTGTTAGAACAGTTTATAGAGGCTTTGGCTCCAACGGAGTTCTTTCGCCTCTTATTAGGACGTAGATGCATATAACCGAAGAACTGATACGCGAATTGACGGTCTTTCCCGTACGAGCATCAAGGTCACATACATTTGTCACATACCTATTCAAATGTCGTTGTTTTCTTGTAATTATCACTGTATTAAAATATTTTTTTATGCCATTAACCACAAATTAGTTCGACTGTCCGGAATTAAAATCCAAATAAACAATCTTGCTTCAAAATCTGGACAGAATTAAATACGTGTTTTAATGAAATTCAGAGTACAATATGATAGAACACTGCTGCTTTCGCGTTGATAACTACTTCCACAATAGATTCTTATGTATTTCAATCTACGTGGACGTGATTAATTCGAATTGTCGATTAAATAACACTTATGTGGGTTTGAAGCAAAACTGCTAAGAAAGCCTCTGGTGGTGAACTAAGAAAATAGTTAACTACTGTGGCATCAGGGCTTACCTTTTAATTTATTCTAATACATCACGGCAATCATATAAAATTAAAAAGCGGTATGGGCAGGAACTAGATCTGAAGCAATTAAAAAAAAAACATTCCAAATGTCCGGAATTTGAAGCTGTCCGTAATTTGAAACATAACGATATGACCTTAAAATTCAATTCGAAAATACCAAATTTGTACATAAAGAACTTGCATTTCTGGGGCATATAGTTACCGTCAAGGGCGTTAAACCCACCCCTCACAAAATCTCGATAGTATTAAAATTACCTATACCGAAAACTGAGAAAGAATTAAGAACATTCCTGGGAGTTATTGGATACTATCGAAAGTTTATAGGCGTCATCCATCAATTATGTAGCGCTGGTGGGGGTGGGGGAGGTGTCGTCCAACGTTACGATTTGTTACTTAGGGAAGATGGGGAGTTTAAATTTTGTTACGTAACGCAATTTTTTGTTTTGTTTTGAGAAACAAATGAGTAAAAAATGATTCTTCTTGGGGACTTCACAACCTTCGTTTCAAACAAATTGAAGATAGAGTTGATGCAGTCAGTCGTTTTTTCGTCAGAGTTGATCATTGATCGTAAATTTAATTTCAAATCTATTTTTAATTTACATCGCAATTTTATAAATTCATCGTAAATGCAGCCGAAACTCTTGCAAAAATTACCGATTTTGTTCGTAGTTTGTAAGACATTTATGGAAGACCAGGAAGATGGCAGGATGAAAAACGCTTCTGATGATGATGAAGTGAGTACATTGCAAACCGTGCTGAGGATCCGAGTATCAGAATCTTTTTGAATTTTATAGCTGCTTGTGTATTGCTGTACATAACATATAAGGTAATTTTTTTTTAGGTTTATTTAAAAAATTGTGGATATACCAAAACAATGTAAAAACAAAGAAAACTCAAAAAAATCTAATTTTGTTTAATAAATTAAGCTATTTTCGGGGGTGGGGTCCATCTGTTACTTAATTTGGTGGAGGGGGAGTTTCTTAAAACGTTACAGTTTGTTACATTAGGGGGGGAGGGAGTCGAAATTGAGCAATTTTTGTGTTGCATAAAATTTGTTCTTACTACGGCTGCATCCAAATTTGCTATGGAGCGTTGCTTTCCCAAGGGCCTATTGGACATGATAAACCCATTGCTTTTGCTTCAAGGACACTTTCGAAATACGAGGCAAACTACTCTACAACTACAATAGAGAAAAAAAAACTTAGATTGAGGCAATAGATCGAGCATGCAAATATTTCAGACCATATCTTTCCGCAAGAAAGTCTATTTTGTACACTGATCACAAACCTCTAACATCACGATGAATTTAAAAGACCCCCACAGTAAGCTAATAAGATACAAGCTAAGGTTGGAAGAGTTTGATTATGAAATTCGTCACAGGCCATGAAAGCAGAACGTTGTGGCGGATGGATTATCTAGAGTAAAAGTTCTCGAAGAATTAAACAATTCTACTATGTCAGCTCATTCGGCTGAAAGCGACGATGGTCAGTTTATACCTACGATCAAACTAGCATATTTTTAAAATCAGATAATTTTATAGGTTGGCTACAGTTCGTAAGAAAACTGCGTAAAAATATTTCCACAAATATTTCGTCGCACAATCATTAGACAGCGTTTAACGCTCCAGAAATAATAAGTATTTTTAGAGTGTAACTAAACCAACCAAGAACCAGTTGTATATTTTGTCCAGGAGCACTAATGAATTGGCTACAGGAAATCTTTCAGATTTATTTTTCAAATTTTCCAAAGTTCAACAGAAAAAGGAAAGTGTACGTATGAGTTTGCTAAAACGTTAGGATGCGAATTCTTTAACAAGTGTTTTAAAATAGATGAATTTTATTGTAATAATTAATTGAATAGTAAATTTGAATAGTTTGTAAGTAGTAGGTTAGGATAACATGAAGCTTTGTAAATGTTAGCCGGTAGCGCGTATAAATGAACACATCTTAACAGTCGGTCTATATTTTAATTTAATCGAGTTCATTCCTGTTAAAAAAAAAAACTATCGTCAAAACAGTCAACGACTGCTCGATATCGCATATAGGCAAATACAGCGACAAAATTCGAGCAGTCTAATTAAACAACTGCTAATTTGTATCGCATGCATTCTTGACGATCGTGTGTTTAACGTTTAACCAGTCGTTAAAATTAATATATGAACTCAGTGCGCTCGCGATGCCAAATTCTAGCAATTTTTGACGACTCTGGTAAATTTTTAATGACTGTCAATTTTTAACAATTTCTTTCGCGATGCCGGCTATTGTTAAGTGAGTTGATATGTGAAATTTCGATATTTCGAATTTCGAGGTTTACAGTGAAGTTATAGGGTAAATGTACCAGTATTGGGCAGATTAGTGCAGTAGTTTCACAAAAACTGCTCGTACACTTACAATTCTTATTATTTTTCATGAAAGTGGCGTTATTATGACCGATAAACTATTGTATTACGTTGTGTTATTTTTTGCCGATTTTAAAGTATTTTTTTTAGAGATATTCGTGAAAATGCAAAAACTGTTTTTGTACCTATTTTCGGCAATTTGGTCCTATTTTCGGCAGTCTGTGCTCCTATTTTCGGCAACGCGAATACGGATCGAAAAATCGTTTAATGGATGAAAATAGATAGACAACAATAATTAAAACAGTTTTAAACCCTCATTTTTCTAAGATTGGTGTGGTTAAATAATGTAAGGCAGTCGTTGCTCTGTCGTCTGACGGCTATAGAGTACGGCCCCGACTGGCGCACAAATTTAAATTTTTCTCTCAAGTTATTGGATTATTGATCGAGAAATTGGTGGTATTTGATACATATTACACTGAACGTGAATCGAAAAGACTGGCTCTGGTACCCTATATGATAACTATCGGATGCTGGCTAGTCGTTGCTAGGGGAGACAGTCCATATGAGGAATGAACTCACGACGGGCAGGTATTATGTCGTACGAGTTGACGACGAGACCGCCACTTTAATGGTATTCTAGCTACTCTTTAGGTTTCATTCCTCTCTCATTCTTTTCAAGCTCTGAATAAAACTGTTACTCAACAAGCGAGATTTTGAATGAAGTACTGCTGGTATACTGTTTAGCACTGATGCTGTACTAGAACGGAAGCTCTTATCTACTGGTATTCACGATGCTTTCTACTCCTAACATATACGCACACCGATAATGAGATACATTTAACTACTCTAACACACAAAAACGTACACTCTCACCATTGCCAAATCCAACCCTTCTAATCAGTAAGGTTGAACAGCACTACAGCACATCGTCTGATATGCAAACGAGTAAAATAGAAACGCCACCCGCGCTACGGTCGATGTGCAGAGGGTTTGTGGACCGTTGTAGACTAAACGAAACATCTAATGTATGCGTGCGAAGGCGGGTGGCTATGAATGAAAACGAAATAAACCACCACAAGAGTGCGAGGAAGAGAAGGAGCTTATGGCTTGCGGTGCACGGTATAAAATAGTTGAGACCAAAGGATTCACTAACGTACACTTTGACAACTAATCTGCAGAAGGCAGGTACTGCAGAAGGCGGATAGGTACTATGTAGAACCACCACAACGTTGCGGTTCGGGCGACCGCATCATATAGGATACAAATATGACCACAGACGAAAACCACTGGGTTCCGGAGGGTAGGAAAGCAACGAGAGTCTGGATTGTTACGTCTGTAGCGCATGCTTACACAGACGCTTTTACCAACCACCCAAAACAGCTAGTGTAAATCTGTTTCATACTACCATTCCTCCTTCAATTATTCGGAAGTCATGATATTGCACCATTTTTGAGAATGGTCTGATATGGATTGAAGTTTAGTTGCAATCACAATGGGCTAAATATAGCAAAAGCCGCACATGAACGTAGGACTTAAGTTGGTTTAGATGGTTTATGTGGTTAGCTTCTCGATTGAGCCAAATTTTTGCTCTTTGGTAAAATCTGAGTACATTAGACTGACCCATAGCACTCCTTTCATTCAGTTGTCCAATAAAACCTGCCAAGCATTTTAAATACAAAAGAAACCCGTAGTATACAACGATCTAAGAACTTAATCTAGCAATCTAGTAATGGGACCCTTCACGATTCTAGTTAGCTTTTTGTATGAAGTTTTGACAGTTGGAGGCTGAACTTATGTTAACACTCCATACAAAATTACACATAAAAACTAGCCTGCAATTTTCAAGTCTAGATTATTCTAGCCTCAAAGCTAGAATTAGATTCGTAGTACCTGCTCGAAAAATGGCAAAAACACGGCGTTTACCAGCTCTCACGGTAGAAAGGTCTGAAGTTACCTTAACAACTTCCCAGGACCGTTGCAGCTGTGTTTAGATTGTGTCCTTCCCAAACCAATCCTATACCGGCTGTAACAACGTATATGTAAGACGTGCAGCACTTGTGTGGTGGTGTACGCAATGTATCGAGAAGGGATCGAGGACTTCCCGGTTTCGTGTGCGACTTTGTTTGTCCATTTCCTTTACATTTACCCCAAGGTGCATTAAAGGGATCAGGTGATGGAATATAGAATCAAAGTGTATGTAGTCTAGGTGGTTTAACAGAATGTTTTTATATCCAAATTGAACATCTCCTTTTAACAGGATGGGTGAAAATTCTTGCTTAAAAAAGCTTTTTGGAGGCTTTGAAGAATACACAAAACACTCTTAAAATCTCTATTCAGAAACAGAAGCTATAAAAATCAGCCTTCAAATTGATTGACCTTGCGATGAGCCCACCTGCTCAAAAACTACTATACAATACAAACAGCTGACAGGCTTTCAACCCCTTCATTTCAACCTACGAACTTAAAACGGAAAGGCTCCATTGGGGGCCCCTTCACGATTCTAGTTAGTTTTTGTATGGAGTTTGACAGTTGGAGGCTGAAATCATGTAAACAATCCATACAAAACCACACAAAAAACTAGCCTGCGATTTTCAGTCTAGAAAATTTTCGCCTAAAAGCTAGAATTAGATTCGAGTACCTGCTCGAAAACACAGTTGTGGTTTACATTTATCCCAAGGTGCATGAAAGAGATCAGGTGGTGGAATCTGGAATCAAAGTGTATGTAGTCTAGATGGTCTCATAGCATTTTTTCATAACCAATTTTGAACATCACTTTTTGACCGAACGAGTGAAAACTTTTGCTCCAACGAGCTTTCTCGAGGCTTGACTAATACTCAAAATACTCTTACAATCTTCCTCAGAAGCAGAAGCGATAAAATTAGCCTTTTAAATTCATACATCTTGGGATAACCCCCATCTGTATTTATACTCAATTAGATAGCTGCTCGAAAACTGCTATACAATGCAAACAGCTGACAGGCTGAAATTTCAGCCTACGAATTTCAAACGGAAAGGGCCCCATTGATAGATAAATATGTTGTGCAAGTATTTCAGCAATTTTGTAGCACTAGCATTAGCGCATAAAAACGGTCAAAAAACTTATTAAATTTGAAATCCGACTCGACCATTCCCTTGATGACCAAAAAAGCTTCCACTAGCCGCCGCCAGAGGCGCTAGTGAAAATCGCAATTAAACTAGCATGTATGGTAAACATCCCGGCCTTTAAGGCCGGGCTACATTGATCGTACTCCGTAGTGTAATTTTGATTTCACTAGCGCATCTGGCGGTGGCTGGTGGAAGCTTTTTTTGGTCGTCGGGGGAATGGTCGTGTTGAATCTTAAAATTAATTAGTTTTTACACCGTTTTTTTATTCGAAAACTGCTGAAATACTTGCACGACATATTTATCTATCAATTACAAAGCTTTTCCAATCCAGTTAAAGTAAAAAACATGGAAAAATAACGTATTTTCTGAAGCGGCTCCCAATTGTTTGGCAAAATGCTTCGGTCAGCCGCCGCCAGATGCGCTAGTGAAAATCGAAATTACACTTGCGAGTACGATCAATGTAGCCGGCCTTATTTTTGAGAACGCGTACGCCATCTAGCGGCAGCGGGTTGAAGCTAGATGCGGCATAATTTATCTGTCAAAAAAAAATTTGGGTCGAGTAGGCTATAATTTTACCCAATGATGGATAGTGATTGGAAGATGGGGAAAAATGTTGCCCAGCGCTTTGTATGAATGACGATTTGTCCAACAACAACAATTAACGGCCTACTTTGTTGCAAATTTATGGAAGTTTATCAACATTTCCTACGGCAAAAACGGTAGCCTGGTCGAAACTTGATGAGACACCAAGCATGAATAATTTTGGCACATAAATTATTCCGACATCTAGCTTGCGCTGGTCGTCGCCAGATGCGCTAGTGAATATAAAAATTACATCATAGAGTACGATCAATGTAGCCCGGCCTTTAAAAAAGGTTAGTTTTCCAAGCTACGACTTTTGGAATTACTGTTTATGCATTTCAACGTTAAGGCCGTATGACATTTCGTAGTACTGAAATAAAAAAATATTACACACTTATTTTAGTTTTATATTACAAAAATAAGTCATATTCATTAAAATTATTCTATAAGAAGGAAACCCAATTTTACATAAACCATGTACATTACAAAGTTATTTCACTTTTTGTTCATCTTTTCAAAAATGTCATAAATGATGGCCATGGCCCGCCAGGAAACATAACTGACTATCATCTATGATAACCTATGTTATTCCGTCCTATGACTCACTCGCTATGCGCAAAACTCATTATGAGAGAGACGGTTTTCCATTGAGTTGGTATGAAAGTTAAATAATTGCTTCTAGGTCAAGAAAAGTGCAGGTATATAGGGTTATTAGGTGTTATCGCTGATAGCGGTGAATTTACAAAATGTGTTGGAGGTAAAGTAAGGCCCAGCCCTCTACGTTACGCTAGCTTTACGCGTAACGCCAGTTTACCACAAACCCAAGTAGCATTTTTTTGAACGCCGTCGTGGATGAGCAAATGATTGATAATAATGTCTAATAATCGAAACCTAATGAATGTTCAGCAATCGTCATTTAAGTTTAGATTCATTGATAATTCATTAAAATTAAAAAAAATATATAGAAACAGTAGCACAGGAGGGACAATAGCATCGAGAGAGGATGCTACTAAGCCATAACGTATGCACAAGCCATATTTTTTTTTAGTTTTTTTCAGTTTTTATTTGTTATAACGGTTTTAAGTTATGTGAAATAAAAAGCTGAAATAAAACCCGAACGTGAGCGACGATGTTTTTTTTCGTTCTTTTTTATATTTCATTTTTTATTATTATTTACAATTTTTATTATCATTTACTCATCATAAACGCATACTACAGCCAAAAAAGTACGCATTCTAAGATTGAAATAATTATAAAATATATATACACTCGGCCTATCTGCTGTCTGATGACAAAAGTTTTCGCAAAACCGACTAGCATGTACGCATACACTTGTACGCATAAAAATGTCTCCAAATTCTTTAAACTGGCCTATGCCTATGCCTAGTACGTAAAATACACACTCAAGGATTCTATAATAACTACGTAATTATGAATCAAAATGATGCGCGCAATAATTTAGTTGTATATGTACGTTCGTGGAGCCACGGGGCTTTCTCAAGTTGAGAAAACATTCTCAAACACTCATTTAAGTTTCTCAAGCACTCTAAACTTGTTCTCAGACGCGAGTGTGGCCGCCGTCAAGTTTTCTCACTCTGAGAAACTGATAATCCCACTCCAGTTTATTTGGAGCTTTTAATAGAAAATTTGTTTTGATCGCATGTTTTTTTTTTCAATTATTAACATTGAATACATTTTCCATAGTGGTTATCGAAAAACGAATAGCACAATTGCTATATATTTCAGTAGCCGATCGCTGCATCGTGCAACTTTCTAAAAGATTCTCAAAGATCTCAAAGATTCTCAATGATTTTGTGCCGATTCGACAATTGTTGAGAACGTAGTTTCAAAAGACTCATGAGAGCTTGAGAGAATGAGCGTTGAGAAACCCATGGCCCCGCGATCTACGATTTCCTCATCAACAGAACACACATCGCGAACACTGTCGAATCCGTTCGAACGGGCTTCGTTCTATTCAATTTGAATAGTGCGATTTCCACAAGGTGGAATATAGAGGAGGTGTCTTCTTAGCGTTTGGCATGTTGCCATTT
>NW_024428499.1:0-26500 GCF_017562075.2 Anopheles merus | reverse complement strand
TATGGCATACAATTCTCTGTCGTACGTACTGGCTTCTTGTAGACAAGGAGAAAGACATTTGGAGAAAAATGCTAGGGCTCTGGACCCTCTTTGCCAATCTGTTGTAGTACGCCGCCGATAGCATGATTCGATGCGTCTACATTAGAGCGAGCTTAGCGTGCGGTGAAGGATGCGCAAGGATTGCGGCATTTGCCAGATCTTCTTTGCATTTCCGTAAAGGCTGCGTTTGCTTCATCATTTCAGACTAGCTTTGTTGTATCGTCTTCTTGTTTCCTTTATCAATTTTTGCAAAAATTTTTGTTTGTGAGCGGCGTGTGCCATGAAACGGCGATAAAAGTTAATCGCGCCGAGAAATCGTTTAAGCTGTTTAGCTATCGTCGGCTTAGGGAATCGATTATGGTTTGAACTTTTTCTTTTTTGGACTTATGCCTTCTGCGGCAGTTATGCAATGCCCTAGGAAATTCACACAAGATTGTCCAATTTGGCATTTTTCTGCGTTGATCGCTAAGCCATTGTCGCGTAGCGTTGGAAAACAGTTCTCAGGTGAGCTTTGTGTATTTCGGCATTTTTCGATGCGATACATATGTCGTCAATGTATGGGAAAACAAAGTCTAAGTCTCCAAAAATCGCATGAAGGTGGCGTTGAAGCGTTTGCCCTGCGTTTCCAAACCAAAGGTCATGAACATAAACTCATACAGGCCGAACGGGGTCGTTATGGCCGTCTTCGGTATGTCATCTCTCGCTACAGGTATTTGGTGGTACGCTCTCTGGAGATCGATACACGTAAAATGTGAGCACCGCTGAGTATGTTACTCAGTCCTGTATGTTCGGGACGGGATAGCGATCGGGAATTGTAACGGCGTTAAGACTTCGGTAGTCTCCACACGGTCTCCAAGTGCCATCTGATTTTTTTACCATGTGCAACGGGCTTGCCCAGTTGCTTTTTGACGGTCGACAGATACCCGCTTCACAAGGAAATGAAACTCAGCCTTAGCCTCCTTCAATTTGTCAAAGGCAACCTGCGCGGGCGACTGAATACTGGGGGCCCGTTGTTAAAATCTGATGCTCGACCTTGTGGCAAGGTTTTTTCAACTGGTTTAGTTTTGGTGATATCGCTGTACTCATGCAATATTGGGACAAATGGATTTTGGGTCGAGAAAGCTTTAATGGTAGGTGAATCAGCTGCATTTATGTTGAGAATCTCGCTTTTCGTTCTATTGTCTACTAATCTCTTTCTTTTCACGTCGACGAGCAAATCAAAATGGCCGAGAAAATCTGCAACGATGATTGGGTGCCCACATCGGCGATTACAAACTCCCACGTGAACTTTCGTGCTAACCAAGGTCAAAAGTTAAAGTTTTGTGCCGAAAGTTGCTATCGTAGTGTTATTCGCGGCGAATAGTGTGCGTTTGCTTGCGTGTAACCGTTCACGCATAGTAGGGGGAATAACCGATATTTCGGCGCCTGTATCGATCAAGTATCGATTGTACGAACTATTGTCCACTAAGTGAATTCTTTGAATATGTAAGGGCGCTTCGGGGAGTGTATGATTCGGAGTGTTACCGTGAGTGTCCTTTGGAGTGTTACCGGGAGTGTGCTTGGAGTGTTACGGGGGAGTGTGTTAGTGTGACCTTTCTTCTTACTAATAAATGTGTTAAAATTATTTGTGTGAGCGGTTTTTCGGTTTACATAGAGTCTCGAAAGAAAATGTTACGCGTTTGCGGGTGGCACTACTTACGGTTGTTTCCGGCTTGAACCGGTATGCCTTCTTCGAAAAAAATGCACTGGATGGTGCTGTCGCCTTCCTTTCCTTCTCGCATTTCTCCGCTTTCGCTCCGTGCCGGTAGTGATACCAGCCAATCCATCTGCGGGACGAGGACGGCTTCCGATGATCACGTGATGAGTGCGTAGTCGTTGTCTCTCCTGTCCCTTGACTTGATGTGTAGCGGGAACGGGATTTGTGATGAGCTGCGCGTCGATCGACCGAACCGAGAGAACTTCGTCCGTCTTCGGGAGAGTTGCTCGATCCGTTCTTCGAGTGCTGCGATATCCGATGATGTTCTCGGTGGTGTGATGCGGTGGGAGGCTCTTCGTACAGGTGCAATCTCCGTGCGTGGCGCCTCCATGATTTTGTCAGCCACGATCGCCTGCTCGTCGAGTGTAGCGGTGGGCAAGGCGGAAACGATGGACCGCACTGTGTTGGGTAGTGCACGAAGCCAGATGTTAAGAAGGACGCTGTCGGAGCATCCTTCTCCGCCAGAGTCTTCGCATCTCGGAGAGCAGCATGCTGGGCTTGTGGTCACCCAGCGAAACACCGGAAAGGAGGTTGGTTAGCCGCTGGTTTTCCGAGGGTTGAAAATACTCCAGTACGGCGTTTTTCATTGTGATGTAACGATCGTTATTCTCACTTTTGGTTACACTTTGCAATGGCAGTGTAAACGTATTTGGCTCGGTTGCCGAGCGCCACGATGACCGTATAAATTTCTGCTTGTCCGAGTTTACGTCGTTGACGTTGAAAGCTGCTTCCAGGCAGAGGAACCAGGTGTCCACATCATCCACATCGAAATCAGGAAAACTGATTTTTGAAACCACATGCCTTTCCTCGTGCTCCGCTTTGATGTGTGCCGGTGCGTGGGGTCGTCTTCGGCGCGATGGGGGCACTTCTTCGGGATTCATCTCGTACAGCGGGGTGAGCACTTTTATTGTACAAACGTTCGCGGACTGGTTAAAAACGAGGTTTTTTGCGTATCACTTTAAACTGTCGGGGTCACCACTTTGGGAATCACTTTGGAGGTTATGCGAAAGCGGACTGAGAGCACGTGTGGAATTCGGATTGATGGAAACGACTTGTTCGGTTGGAGTTCAGGGTAAAGAGAGAGCATTTTTATTCCGGTTGTCTTAACGAGCTGCATAAGGACGATTCCTTATGCGCTCCGTTTATGCCCACCAGTTGGGCTGTTCGTGGTACTGTCGAGCAGTTTCCTAACTTTCTGTTTCCTGCTATCGAGCAGCTCCCTACAGATGATAGTTAAGGTCGCCATGTAATGTGATGAGCGTACATACGGTACATACTGTACATCGATCAATGTCGCGGTAGGTCAGTTTTTAATGACATGAGCCGAGGTGGAATATTACTTTGTTCAAAGCGGACTTTTCAACACTTGATCGTCCAGGCGATCATAGAAACCTTTAGGAGGTTCCCTTACTGGAAACGTGGAGTTTAGAAGCCTTACCTTGGGTAGAGGGACATAACTAAACTCTTGAAATAAGTTGGAAGGCGAAGTATTAAGAAGCGTAACGTCCTATCTTGGCAATCCAAACGTATTGACTTGCCATGGTCGGAATGGTTTTATTTATACTCAAGATATGTTATGGGTTTCGTACATTTGGTTCCGGGTTGTATGTTTGGAAAGTTATTGTTTCACTCAGCTATTTACGTTTGTCTTTTGTTGACAAGAACAAGGTTCTTGTCACTAAATTCCTGTTTTGGGTTTAATGCTTATACTGTTCCTGCTTTGGGTTATAATGCATAAACTGTTCCTGTTGTTATATGAACGGTGTGACCTGAGCTCTTCCGGATGTGTATGGTATGATCTGATTTGCTGAGTGTTTATAATGAATGTGTTGCGATGGTGTGATTTGGCTTTCCGATGTGTCTATAGCTGATAGTGTGTATTATAATAAGTTCTGTATAGTAGATATGCTACAATGCGACATGTACCTATGGTTTATGAATTGCGTGAAGTTACTTCCTCGTTTGAACCATGAGAACGGTGACTACCTGTTTATGTTTGTTGCGTTTCTGAAGCGCGCGCTATTGCTTGAGCCGTGTTTGCTTGAACTTTGTTTAACGTGTAGTGTCTTAACTAGTGATGAAGTAGCACTGTGCCACCACGCACACACGCACAGTAAAATGTGCGAGCACAATTGCACATTTTATAAAATTGTGGTGCCACACTTCGCACAATTTATGTGCTCCGCACAGTTGCAAAGCACAGTAACTGTGCGATAACACAGTAACTGTGCGAAAACACAGTAACTGTGCGGTCGCACAGTAGCTGTGTGCGTGCACATACACTGTGCGGGAACACAGCTACTATGCGACCACACATTAATTAAGCACGCACACACAGCACAGTGGACTGTGTGAGGTACCACAGCACCACACAGTGAAAAGTGGTACTTGACCCATCACTAGTCTTAACTTGAAGTGCTTTACTTCGCTACATCCGCATATATGCTTTTACTTCATAATGAGGTCGTACGCAACAACGGCCGTCAACAAGTCCTGTGATGAACGACAACCTGGCTTTTTGTATTCGCTCACTTAGTACCCACCCGAGTAGCAAACACCTAGTCCGGTATTTGAGCCTTTGGTTCCATGAGCGAAGTGCAAATCATGTAATTTTGCGCTGGATTTCAATCGTGCTAACGGACGTGCTGCAGTTGGCCACCATACGATATTTGTATGTTCCATCAACGACCGGATAAGTGAGCAATAGGGCGCTTTGGTGCAGGGTATATCGTTAAGCTCGCGAGTCATATTGATAACTAGCCCTAGCACTCTATTGCTGCTGGCTACTACGTGATCCAGTGATCCTTAAATGATAGTTTTGTATCGAGCAAACACCTAGATCCTTAACACATTGTTTTCGCGCCAAGGACTGTCCATCAAGCGCATATTCATACAGTGATGGGCAGCGAGAACGACAGAAGTGATTTGTTTATTGTTTATTTGTAAATGTTAAGTGATTGGCCATCATTGGCCTTATCACTGATCTTATAAACTAAACTTATAATAACATAAAGCATCACGGTACAATGTAACATCAGCACAAAATAAATAACACAGAGTATCACAGCAAGAAAACAGGTTAACTTAGGGAATTCCAGTCAAAAGAGTCATAATGTGCATTAAATCTAAAAGCCATCGCAGTCAAAGGTTCATTATCGCTATATGCACGTCTAGTTTGGTCAACTCTTAGTAGCCTAAAGTTTCTTAAAATACGAGCAGGTACGTGGAAATTAACTCTAGCTAAAAGGTCCGGTGAATCTATCTCTCCTAGGATGATTTTTTTCCTAAACAAGATTTGCGCCGTTTCGCGACGAGTAGCGAGAGACTCGAGTCCAAAAATTAAACACCGGGCATGATAACTAGGTCTTGCTGCTACGTTACGCCAGGTGTGAACCGTAAGACCAAACGGGTGAATTTTTTCTGCACTGACTCAATCTTATTCGACCATAACGACGACGATGGGCACCAAACTACTGAGGAGTATTCTAAGATGGATCTGACTAGTGATTTGTAGAGTGCGACAAGACAATGTGGGTCGGAGAATTCTCTCGACTGCCTGCGTATAAATCCTAGCATTCTGTTCGCTCTATCAATAATTTCGTTATGGTGCACATGAAAGTCAAGTTTACGGTCAAGAGTAACTCCTAAGTCTTTTACTGCACTGTGTCGTTGTAATTGTGTACCGGAGATGCAGTAGTTAAACACTATTGGACAATTAGAACGGTGAAACGACATGGACAAACATTTATCAACAGAAATTTGTAGGTCGTTGTTCAGACACCAGTCAGAAAAAGAGTCGATCGATGCTTGCAGGACAAGACAATCACCAAAACACCTCACAGGAAAAAAAAGTCTAAGATCGTCCGCATACAATAAACATTCAGATTCCCTTACTACAGTAGTAACGTCATTGAAAAATAGAGAAAACAGCAAAGGTCCAAGGTTACTACCCTGTGGCACGCCTGAACAACTCACGAATTTCCTAGATGTCATACATTCAACTTTCACGCGATATCGACGATTGGTGAGATAAGATTCGAACCACTCAACTAAAGGGGTAGAGAATCCAAGACGAGCAAGCTTCGCCAACAGCAAGCGATGATTCACCCGATCAAAGGCAGCCTTAAGGTCGGTATAGATGACATCCATCTGGGCTCCCGAAGCGAATGCAGCATGGCAGTGAGATACAAACTCCACCAAATTAGTGGTCACACTGCGGCGAGGGAAGAACCCGTGTTGGCGTGTTGATATCAGCGAGCGGCAACAGTTCAAGAGCGAGTTCTGGACGACGACTTCAAAAACCTTAGCACCTGCAGGCAAAGTAGTAATACCACGGTAGTTTTCCACTAAGCTCTTATCCCCCTTTTTATGCACAGGAAACATGTAGGACGATTTCCATGCTGCTGGAAACATACGCTGATTGAGCGAGAGTGTGAAGATACGAGCCAGAGGTCCGGCCAAAACTTCGCTACATTTGGCAAGAACTGCGGTCGGAAAACCATCAGGTCCAGGGTGTAGGATGGTTGACCTGCTTGAGCGCCTTTAGCACAGAATCTCTGGAGATGTTTATGTCACGCACATTAACATCGACAGCGTCGGAGGGCACGTTGTTGAGAGCAGCATCCAATGAGAAGCCAGGAGCTTCAGTGGCAAACGAACTCATGAAACGATCGGCAAATAAATTGCAGGTTTTCTCTTTGGTACACGAAGTTGTTCCATTTAAGGAAACTATAGCTGGCAAGGAGCTGTTTTTCCGTTTTGTGTCGACATACCTCCAAATTTTTTTCGGTTTCTTCTTAAGCTGAACTGTATACGAATCAAAAAACGAGAGTGTAGTTGTCTATTATAGCTTCTATATACATTGTGTGCTGCGATGAACCGCAATCTCGATTGTTGTGTTCCACTGTTTTGGTAAAACCGATAGCAGGAAGATTTGTTTCGTTTTAAACGGCGTAATTGAGCATTACCCCACGGTGGACCCTGTCGTGGGCGTTTTATAGGGCAACAGGCAGATAAATGTACCGTAAATTTCCGATTGAACATATCGAGTGCATGGTTTACGTCCGGGTTTCCATCAAGGAATGACCAGTCAGAGGATTTCAGTAGATCATTTAGAATCAAGAAGTTTGTGCGACTTTAGTCGAGCATGCCTGATTCTTGATGTGATGTTGTGTGATGTTCTGCTTTGGCTAAGCCGTTCGGCAGGCATAGCTCTATAGGCGGATGATAGCCATCAATAGCAACTATAGGGAAGGGTGTTATTGCCGGTGAAGAGCATTGTTGCAGGGTATCGTCGCATACAAAGATCAAATCGAGGTAGTTATTCGACGCATTATGAATTTTGTTAATCTGGTATAGTCCGTTGCTATTCATACAATCAAGAAGAAGGCGACAGTTGTCCGTGATCCTCGAGCATTCGTAGTCAACTTGGAGCATAAGTGGATTTGTTTCATCGGGTATCCAATTCAGGTTTGACAAATTGAAGTCCCCGAATAACAAACACATTTCATTAGCTTTACACGCTACGTCGTCAATAGTTGAACAGATTGTGTGAATAACCGACGTGTTATTTGTCATGTCAGGAGGAACATACATTGCGCCGATAACATACGTTTCTTAATGCTGTAAATCTTTAACCAAAGTTGCTCGACAGTGTCTGATGTAGAACATAAGAGTACTCGCAAATGTGAGGCGACAGCTATGAGAACCCCACCTTTGGTTTTCCTACTATTTCTGTCATTACGGTCCTTTCTGAAGACGATATAATGGTCCGGAAACAACTGTGACGAGTTAATAGAGGAGTCCAACCATGTTTCAGTCAGGATAATGACGTCGTAATGAGTAGTAGAAACATAATCGAATACCTCATGACATTTAGTTTTTAGTCCTCTTACATTTTGATATAAAAATAACAAATCGTCAGTATTATTTAAGGAGGCAACCCCTGCAGGAATGACATGACCGTCGTGCGTTTGTGTGAGTGTAGGATCTGTACTGTAGCAATAGTGCTGCTGAAGTTGCGTAGTGTTGGGTTCACGATCGTTAAGTAGCCTGCACGAGATGCCGTTACTACAGACTGCTTCAGTGGTGGTAAAGTTGTTTGTTGTTGGAGGAAAATCATCAGGTGAGTGCGTAAATTATCAACAAAAGTTGTTTCGGCGTTATTTGGCTCATATGCGGTGTACAACTGATTAGCGAGCGTGCGAGTGTGCGTGATGTGTGTGAATTGTTTATCGTTGTTGAAAATTAGTGGGTTTGCGGTGTGGGTGAAGTGCGTGGAGTGTGTGCTGAAAGTATTGTGTGATCCAACAGCTGTGGTGATCGAATATCCTGCGCTGTAGATAGGGTTGTGGGTGTTGAAAGTCTCATTGGCGGTAGACGAAAATTTGCACCTGGTTGTTGAGCTCGGTAGTCGACAAATTCACGCACCGATAGACCAAGCGGCCAAGTATCGGGGGAAAGAGCCCTTTCACGTTGAGTAAGAGGCACTAACCTTAATGATAGAAATGAGAGTGTTGCTGTGTTTGTGCCTTGTCGTATAAGGCAATATGCAGTGACATCCTCAATGGACAAAGCATGTTTGACCATTTGCACTATTTGGTCACTGGATGTATCTGGAGCGAGCCGGGAAATATACAATGCGCACTTCTGCACCGTAGACTGAGCGGGGACTATTTTGATCTGAAATGTAGTTGTATCTTGTTTGTGCCTGTGATCATGGGTGGAGCTCGATTTTTGCGATACATATCATCGATCGGCTTATTATTTTGGTTCTGGTTGTGATTGTTTTGGGTGTTGATGGGTCTGGCGCCAAATGTAAACAAAGTACGGTTGTCAGTAGCGACTTCCGAGAACAAACGTTTTGACCGATTTATGCGACGAATTTTTGCGGGAGGGTGACTGCTACGTGGAGTTTTTAGATCAAGTTGGCTCATCCGTGCAAACCCAGTTTTGATTTCGTTAGTCAATGGCTCCATAACGGTCTTGATGCTTTCGGCTACTGTTGTAATTGCCGCCTGGAAGCCAGATTGCATGGCTGCGTCTTTTACGAACTTGGTGCGCGGATTCATAAATACGTTGTTGCAGCCAATACAGCACCAGTGTAATTGTTTATATCCGCAATGCGCAGGAACAGATCAGCAGGAACCGAAGTGCAGCGCTGGTGAAATGGAGAGTCGCACAGGCAGCAGCTGATAGATGCCTCCACAATTTCCATAGTGCAGGCGTTGCAAATACGGGCCATTATACGGGAGCGGTGCAGGTTTTCGTTGCAGCAACAAGAGCGATGGCGGTTAGGACGCGCGAACTCAGATGCGATCCGAAAAACGAAATTTACGCGAATTTTTTGGTCAGCAGAGATAAACGCACTATTGAACGATAAGGAACGGTGTTCTAAAATACTGTGATTATACAGAAACCGGAAAATAGTGTGATAAACAGCGCGATTTTCAAGAAAATATACAGAGCGAAATGCGAATGCGACTTTTACGTTAAACGTCATCAAACCGAACTTATGATGATGGCTTCACATTTATCTGTGCATAGGGATAAAGCATTACGGTTGCACCAACACTGGAACTCATGCAAGGAAGTTTGCAGTCGGGCCTGGTCTTCTGGTTCACGAATAACACGAAAATTTTTGCGTCATCTGTACAGTAGATGATTATCAGCCGGAAGGATCAACGTCACGTCGTTGATGAAAAGAAGGAACAGCAAAGGACCCAAGTTGCTGCCCTGAGGGACTCCAGAACATGCATACACTAGACTTGATATATACGGGCCTAACTTCACAGAATATTGATGATCTGTAAGGTACGATCTAAGCCACATTACCATAGGATTTGGGAGACCAAGTAAGTCGAGTTTCGATAGCAATATGGAATGCGATACACTGTCGAATGCTGCCTTGATATCCGTATAAATAGCATCTAGTTGTAAACCGGTATCGATAGATTTATGGCATTTGCTAACAAATTCTAGTAGATTAGTCGTTGTAGATCGCCTGGGTACAAAACAATGTTGATTCACACTAATATAGTTGCAGGCCGAGGCCAACAATGGCTCGTAGATTAGCACATACACTGAGTGAGGTTATGCCACGATAGTTTACAGCATCATTCTTACAGCCCTTCTTGTAGATAGGTATCATCCAGGAAGATTTCCAAGTGGCAGGAAAGGGTCCACATCTCAGGGATGCCTTAAAAATCTTCATCAGCGAGCGACCAAGCGCAGAGGCACACCACTTTAGGATAACGGCCTGTATACCATCTGGGTCAGGGTTTATGAGGATTTAACACGTTTGATGGCAGAGGTGATCGTATCGACAGTGATGACTGGTAGCATAGGGAGCAGTGCACCAACAGGTGCGTTAGAGAGAGCATCGGTCACATCTTCTGGACCAGTAGTTTGCGAAGCGAAGTTGTCCTTGAAGCGCAAGGCAAACAATTTACACATTTCTGGCAGGGAACAGCACTGTCACCGTCATAACGTATAATGCTTGGTAGCCCAGTAGATTTTCGTTTTTTGTCCATATAACTCCAAAAGCGCCTAGGGTACTTGCGGAGGGAACGTGCAGTTTGTTTCAAATAACTTCGGTGACAGGATCTATTATATTGGCGATAGAGAGAATGGACTCTGTTGTAGTAAAGACGTGATGTACTGTTTCGTTCTGCTCGTTGATCCGAATAGGATTTTCTTTTTTACTTTTTTTAATGCAGTTAGTGTGAGATCACCCCATGGTGGTCCACGACGAAGAGTTTAATAGGAGTGCATTAACATATAGCAGATCTCATGAACTCACAAAAAGCTTCCGTGACATCGTCAATGGTTGAAGAATCCGAATAGTTAAAAGAATTGTCAAAAGATAAAATCAGTCGCTCCAATTTTGGAAGGTCAACACGAGCATAATTCAGTCCAAATCAAAGTCATGCGGAGGGTGGTGTCCGTCGATAGTAGTAAGGGGATATTCACAGACAAGTATTGATGAACATTTAGATGCAGTTGGCCAATTTGCGTAAATTAGGTCAAGAATTCGCCCCGATGAGTTAGTCTTGAAGTTAAGCTGGTATAGTCCATTCTGATGCAAACCATCAACGAACTGGGCACTGTGCGCAGAGCGTGCATGAGGCTCATAGAAACCAAAAACAGATCCATTTTCCTCTGAATGTTGGTGAGGAAAACACAAAAAAGGCTGTTTTCAGTACACTGATGTACACATCAAGTGACAGCTGCCAACAGTGTGTTTACTGCTAACGCTCCGAATTTATCCACGATTTTATCCGTGTAATCGGTTTTCGTTCTAGCTGATTCCAGTATTGCTGTGTCCATAAGTACAGTTCCCGTGATCCTGCTATTGCTTTCCTGACGATAACTACTGTGTTTACGATATTTTCGGCTTCTATTCGTGGCTCCTTCGACGTTCATCCGCAGCTGCATCTAAAATGGAGGGCGTGTCTTATGCATGTTCTGAAGCACTGGGCCCGGTTGAAGGCTCAATTATGTGCCTGTATTGTGAGGGCACTTACCATCTGGCGTGCATGAAAGTGCCCTTATCAGTGATCGACGAAGTGAAAAGGATGCCTTCGCTGCACTGGAGCTGCATTGCGTGTACGAATGCGATTGGTAATCCGCGAAGCAAAGTGTTTAAGGGTACGGGTATGCAAGTTGGCTTTCAAGCCGCCCTCACACTTGCCGTTGAAGCAATGAAGTCCAGCTTAGTCCCACCGGTAGTGTAAGAGATTCGTGATGGCTTTGCCGGATTCGTCGCGTCCCACTCAGCATCCTTCCAGCACTGCAACCAATTTCCCCCGGATGCACTTCCTAACGGAAAAAGACGGAGATTATTCCGCGAAGTAGTTGCATCTTCGGATACCATGTTTGTTGACAGTGCAGCAACCTCAAACATCACAAATACCAACAACACTCACCGGATCGATCGACCTTGACTACCACCTATAATAACAGGCACCAATACTATCTCAGCTCCAATACCAACTGTGTCACAGATACCAAAAACTGATTACTTGTGGCTGCACCTATCAAGACTGGCTGCGTCCGTCACCATTGAACAAGTTATCTCGATGGTGAGTTCGCAGCTGGACACCCCAGACGTAATCGCTTTTAGCCTATTAAAAGCTGGAACGGTTCCTAACTCCCTGAGTGCGATAACATTCAAGGTCAGGATTAGACATGGGCAAAATGAATCAGAACTGAATGATTCATTCCAATCTTTACACTGAGTGAACGAGTACCGCACCGCCAGATAATGAAATGATTCTTCCGCACGCTAGCGGTGCGGTGTTGATTCTCCGTGCGGACGCTCTCCCTATCGACTATGAAAGTGTGCGATACATCTCCGCACGCTAGCGGTGCGGTATTGATTCTCCGTGCGGACGCTCTCCCTGTCGACTATGAAAGTGTGCGATACATCTCCGCACGCTAGCGTGCGGTATTGATTCTTTGTGCGGACGTTCTCCGCGCCGACTATGAATGTGTGCGATACATCTCCGCACGCTAGCGGTGCGGTATTGATTCTTTGTGCGGACGTTCTCCGCGCCGACTATGAATGTGTGCGATACATCACCGCATGCTAGCGGTGCGGTATTGGTTCTCCGTGCGGAAACTCTCCATACCGATCATGAAAGTGTGCAACAAACCACCGCACGCGGTGCGGAGTTCATTCTCCTACTCAGAAAATCAGCATGCTTTTTCGATCTGATAGTGTGTTAACTAGAACGAGAAAGCTTCTGTTATCCATGTCTTCTTTCCCGTTCCGCAAAATAGCAATACACTCTTGCTCTAGTAGTTTTTTTTCACCAGACCGAAACTGCAGGTAATTTTCCAGATGTTTGAAGCACCCGATGTTGGCTCTGAATTTATGAAGAAGATTCTCCTCATGGACTATAGTTAACCACAGTTTATTAAACTGTACGATTAATTGAATGAGTGTTATGAATCCGTTGTTTTGAACGGCGATAAAGTTACATTTTTATAAAAAAATACTTTAAACGAGTAGAACACAAATGAATAATGATATAAGGAAAAAAACAAATCGTGATAAATTTAAAGTTTACATGAGCATTAAAACAACTTTGATTTCCTTTTTCTATGTTTGTAAATGTAACTTTATAAAAATAAAAAAATAAAATCGTTTGGATATTTTGCAGCATATAATCGATATTTAAAAACGTACCGCACCTCAGGCGTGCGACAGAATCACCGCGCGCGTTCAGTTCATTCCACTGAGCGAACTGGATCGCACCTGATCTTTAAAAAGAATCATTTTTCCCATGACTAGTCAGGATCCCCGCTGTCCTTCGTAGCAAGGCGCTTAACGCAGCCTCTTGGCCGGCCGGGCTCGGTGTGCGTGAGTTCATTTCGCTCCCACCGCGATCTCTTCAATCACGCACACATCACACGAACACTTACATATCGCTACCGCAACAATCCCGCACTCACATTCTCCGGTAGCGCCACCACGCAAACAATGAGACCCAAATTTTGAGTGATTCAGGCCGATGGGTATGAGGAAGCTTGAAGAAGCAAGGAGAAACGCGCTGCGATGAGAGATCGCATTCTGTTTTACACGCGCGCTTCACTAACACCAATACAAATACCGTGCTTTGACGAGCCGTCTGTGAATGTGTGTGTCTTCTTTCAGCGAGCTCAACAACTTGGAGCTGCTCGTCACATCGTGTTGTCTCGCTTACACTACAGCATCGAACCATCGCTCCGTGTGTTCCCCCTCCTACGCATACAAACCACCAGTACAGCGCGACGCTTTGTCGGAGATGGTTGTGCGCGTTTTGTTCTAAGTCCCGTGCGCAGTGTTTGTGCGCTGGTGCGCATTTCGTTCAAAGTCTCGTGCGCCGGTGTGTTTTGGTGAAGTGTGAAGTGAACAAACAATGTGCACAGACGCACATGCAGTGCGTGGATCGACATGTAAGAATTTGCTGAACAGAGGCAACGCAGATTGTGGACAAGTTTCCCGCAGCCTGGCTCGACCCGGTACTTTGCAGTATGACGCCATTCGTGAGTATGAAGGATTCTAAATGTGTTGTGAAAGTGTACTTATGTTTCAATAAAGTGTTTAATCCTATAACAAATTTTACAAAAAGCTTCTCATTTTCAATCTCTCACAATAGAGCGTTACTTTTCACTCTATAGTTAGACGTTGTTGGTTAGTGAGTTGATGTTAGGTGCGGATAACTTGGATGGTTTTTGTACCGTGTACTTGCACCGACATAGCGATTCATCGTTGTAGGCGTTGGACGAAAAACGACAAACCATAAACAAACATATGTATATGAAGTTGTATAAGGTCGCAAATACACGACGCAAAAAAATGTCGAAGAGAATGTCCCAGAATCCTCGCTTATTGTAGGACGTGGACGTGAACCACTTTGGTCACCGACAAATCAGGATCAGTACACCGTCGAAGACTCCAAATAGAATTGGCTGCAGCGAGCTGTCGAGAACCTCAAAGCGCTACGATTTATTAATCAGTACCTGTGTGAAAAGACGCCGCGGAAGGCGCTGACGATGTTTCCGAGTATACCGCATTTAGCCAACTTTGAGCAGATACAGCCAGACCTGCGACAATGCGCCATATCCGCTGCAGAAATATTTTCCCTTGTGAACGTGAAGCACTCTTATACTTTTGATGTGCTGGGCAACATATTATTGTAGTTAACGTGAACCGATTGATCAACGAGCTACAAACGGTGTAGGATGTAATTACCGCAGCAGTGGACAGCTACGGCTTGACAAAAAAATCAATCTGAGGACATGCTGGACAAATATTTTTCCTTGATGGTCCTGGTGGCACTGTGCTCTAAACTATTTTTGCGTACACGCGAACTTGTTGGACGCTGGAACAGTTCCTATAACATCCGTGTACAGTTAGCACAGGCTGAATTGATGAAACAGGCATCACGGATCGTATGGAACGAGACATCCATGAGCAGCCGCTATGCTCTAGAAGCTCGCGCCTTGGATCGCGTTCTGCAGGATGTTATGGGAAATCGCCAAACGTTCGGTAATAAGGTGGTTCTACTATGTGGTGACTTCCGACGGATACTGCCAATCATCCCGCGTGATATTAATGACCAGGTCCTGCAGCAGTGCATTCAACTGAAGATGCTGTTGGGAAAATTTAGGGTATTGTGTGTGCGGGACAACATGCGTATTCAGACAGCCCAGACTGTTCAAGATGCTAAAGAGCCAAAGAGTTCGCATAATTTCTGCTCCGTATCTCCGTACGGCATATGATATTCCCGGGTTTCGATAAGGCGTATGCCAAGCTACCACGGGACTTGATATTACCTGGAACATATGATCCAAAAGGTAAAGCAAATTAATCGCAAACAGTGTGAATTTTGATAAAAAAATTATTTATTTCAACAGGTACACCACCCATAATTTAATTTGTATTATATTAAATAGAAGAAAATAATATAAGCATAGAACAAAATTTGTTTACAAAGGATCCAAAAACGAAATTATTGAATGATGTAAAGTTCTTATATACCCCCCAATAAACGTTGCGTAGCCCTGTAACCGGGCCATTTTAACTAGTGTAATAAAAAATTACCGTGTTTGTGTTTGTTGTTAGAATAAGTGCGTATTTGCGATCATGGCAATGCATGAAAGATAGCGAAAAACGAAGAAACAAATATCTTTGGATGTGTTGGTAGCATAGCTCAAAGAACACGAACACATTGACAACAGCGGAGCGCACCGTGCGTTACGGGTGGGGAGGAGGAGGGCTCGCGCGAGGGTGTAACTCATTGGTCGAAGAGACACTGTATTTCGCTAGCGTCACTCAAATCACTCAAAAAACACACTCTTTTTGCCAGACGGGCACAGCCCTGCACTCAGCTCTCACCGTTACCACTACAGTCTCGCATCCAATACAACAATCCTTACTCACCTGCACTTATCCGTGAACCTTCGCAGACACAAGCTGAACACTCACCTACCGATATGAATCGCACTCTCACTTCACCTACACTTCCGTCCATATCACGAGCAAAAACGCGTCAAACTACAATGGCTCAATTTTTTCCGAAGTTACCGCACCACAGCAGCGCAGTCATATGGTACTCACACGGTCCGATCAAACCCTTCGACAACACAGACACGCATCATACACTCACCATCTACGATAAGCTCCGTCATTTCCAACATACCGGCTACTAACACTTCATTACATCAAGCACCCAGCGATCAAGCGACGCGTATAACCGTGTTTTATCAAAATGTGCGTGGTCTGCGCTCTAAAGCCGATGAGTCCCGTTTATCGGTAATGGAGACTGAATACGATGTATTGGTACTCACTGAAACCTGGCTTGATCCCTCTATTCCCACCGCTCTCTTGTTTGGAGATGAGTATCGTATTTACCGTGTGACCGGGATGCCACTAACAGCTCTCACTCTCGTGGAGGTGGTGTTTTAATTGCATGCAACGTTTCTCTTCTCTCTTATGTGCTTCCTACGTTGCCGCAACTATTAGAACTCACTTGCATATGTATTCAGTTATGCGACCACCGTTTGTTTATTGCCGCTGCCTACCTGCCTCCTAGCCATAGCATGAATGAGGAGAAAATAAGTGCATTGATCGACTTCGTTGCTAATATCTGCACTACTCTTGGTCCGAGAGACAGATTCATGCTTATTGGTGATTTCAACCAGTCTACGCTATCCTGGACATCGGCTTCAGAGGAAAATGGAGCTGCCTTTGATTTCTATGAGCCTCATGCACGCTCTGCTCGCAGTGTCCAGTTCGTTGATGATTTGCATCAGAATGGACTATACCAGCTTAACTTCAAGACTAACTCATCGGGGAAATCTTGACCTAATTTACGCAAATTGGCCAGCTGCATCTACATGTTCTTCAATCCGTATCTGTGAATATCCCCTTACTACTATCGATGAACACCACCCTCCGCTTGACTTTGATTTGGACAACGTAGCCCCAGTTACGATCGCTACAGCCATTGATGCTGATAAAAGGCTGAATTATGCTCGTGTTGACCTTCCAAATTTGGAGCGACTGATTTTATCTTTTGACAATTCTTTTAACTGTTCGGACTCTTCAACCATTGACGATGCCACGGAAGCTTTTTGTGAGTTCATGAGATCTGCTATATGTGAATGCACCCCTGTTAAAATTCCTCGTCGTGGGCCACCATGGGCAGATCGCACACTAAATGCATTAAAAAAAGTAAAAAGAAAAGCCTATTCTGATCAACGAGCAGAACGAAACAGCACGTCACGTCTTTACTACAACAGATTTCATTTCTCTCTATCGCCGATTAATAGATCCTGTCACCGAAGTTATTTGAAACAAACTGCACGTTCCCTCTGCAAGTACCCTAGGCGCTTTTGGAGTTATATGGACAAAAACGAAAATCTACTGGGCTACCATGCAACATACGTTATGACGGTGACAGTGCCTGTTCCCTGCCAGAAATGTGTAAATTGTTTGCCTTGCGCTTCAAGGACAACTTCGCTTCGCAAACTACTGGTCCAGAAGATGTGACCGATGCTCTCTCTAACGCACCTGTTGGTGCACTGCTCCCTATGCTACCAGTCATCACTGTCGATACGATCACCTCTGCCATCAAACGTGTTAAATCCTCATAAACCCCTGACCCAGATGGTATACAGGCCGTTATCCTAAAGTGGTGTGCCTCTGCGCTTGGTCGCTCGCTGATGAAGATTTTTAAGGCATCCCTAAGATGTGGACCCTTTCCTGCCACTTGGAAATTCCTGGATGATACCTATCTACAAGAAGGGCTGTAAGAATGATGCTGTAAACTATCGTGGCATAACCTCACTCAGCGTCTGTGCAAAGGTGTTTGAAATGCTTATCTACGAGCCATTGTGGCCTCGGCCTGCAACTATATAGTGTGAATCAACATTGTTTTGTACCCAGGCGATCTACAACGACTAATCTACTAGAATTTGTTAGCAAATGCCATAAATCTATCGATACCGGTTTACAACTAGATGCTATTTATACGGATATCAAGGCAGCATTCGACAGTGTATCGCATTCCATTGCTATCGAAACTCGACTTACTTGGTCTCCCAAATCCTATGGTAATGTGGCTTAGATCGTACCTTACAGATCATCAATATTCTGTGAAGTTAGGCCCGTATATATCAAGTCTAGTGTATGCATGTTCTGGAGTCCCTCAGGGCAGCAACTTGGGTCCTTTGCTGTTCCTTCTTTTCATCAACGACGTGACGTTGATCCTTCCGGCTGATAATCATCTACTGTACGCAGATGACGCAAAAATTTTCGTGTTATTCGTGAACCAGAAGACCAGGCCCGACTGCAAACTTCCTTGCATGAGTTCCAGTGTTGGTGCAACCGTAATGCTTTATCCCTATGCACAGATAAATGTGAAGCCATCACTTTCAGTCGTTCTCGCTGCCCATCACTGTATGAATATGCGCTTGATGGACAGTCCTTGGCGCGAAAACAATGTGTTAAGGATCTAGGTGTTTTGCTCGATACAAAACTATCATTTAAGGATCAGCTGGATCACGTAGTAGCCAGCAGCAATAGAGTGCTAGGGCTAGTTATCAATATGACTCGCGAGCTTAACGATATACCCTGCACCAAAGCGCCCTATTGCTCACTTATCCGGTCGTTGATGGAACATACAAATATCGTATGGTGGCCAACTGCAGCACGTCCGTTAGCTCGATTGGAATCAATCCAGCGCAAAATTACACGATTTGCACTTCGCTCATGGAACCAAAGGCTCGATTACCGGACTAGGTGTTTGCTACTCGGGTTACCCACCCTAAGTGAGCGAATACGAAAAGCCAGGTTGTCGTTCATCACGGGACTTCTCGACGGCCGTATTGACTATCCGTCACTACTGGCTGCCATCAACCTGTACTAATGCTGCTGGCGGATGTGTTGTTCCGTCGCAGCGCCCAACGCCGATGCTTTACACCGAGTCGGGTATATTTTTCCTTCGTCGACCGGAGAGTGCCTCCGACTATTAAGAAACGAGCGATTCTGAGGTTTGTGTTCGAATGCGCTTCCTTTATTTAGGTTTTCATCTCTTATATGCTATTTAGTTGCTGACCACATATAGGTCAGCTAACTGTAATTATGACTATTTTGATAACAAGTTTATTTATACTTAATGCGACTTGTACCTAAGGTTAATGAATTGCGTAAGTTACTTCCTCTTTTGAACCGTGAGAACGGTTGACTACCTGTTTATGTTTGTTGCGTTTCTGAAGCGCGCGCTATTGCTTGAGGCGTGTTTGCTTGAACTTTGTTTTAACTTGAGATGTTTTAACTTGAAGTGTTTACTTCGCTACATCCGCATAAATGCTTTTACTTCATAATGAGGTCGTACGCAACATCCCGGCCCCCGTAACTTCTCGTGAGAGGTTACGCTTCTGTTGGTGCCTTAAACGGTGGAGGACGTTGACGTCTTCTATTACATCTTTTAATCGCAAAAATCGCAAATATAGTTAATGGTATGAGCGCGAGCGTTGTATTATTAACATGTAGTAAATGACGTTTTTAGAAACCGGGTTTTAAACGGTAGTTCCTTCATTGGCTAAAATATGTTTTGAACATTTCGTTTTTCTTCACCACTACCGGACGTATTTCCATCGATCTGGTTTCTAATTTACATGCCGGTGAAAGCGTGATAATGCCCGTGTTGTAGGCGGGATTCGTAAGTGTGCCGTTACAATTCAAAAAAATCTCCTGTGGTTGCGCGGAGTAATACAGTATTTGGTTTGGTTGGTTCACATATAGAATTTAGTAAGAGGTAATTTATATGCGATATCGAGCAAATTGTTGGAATTGATATGTGCAGGAGTGCGCCAACTATACAATCTGTTTCTTTTCTGATTATGGGTTTAGATGAAAGATAGTGAGTTGTATTAATAGGCTTCATCTCATGTGGATATACATAGCTTTGATCATTATTTACTGCTACACGTGTTTCTTCTATGTTTAGCATTGTACCGTTTGTAAAGTCTGGAATCGGAATTATATCAAAAATCTCAAATTTATCCTTGCTTATGACTATATGTTCTATATGAAGTATTACTTCTCCTGCTATTAATTCCTTCTTCCTTAATATAGGAGCCTCAATTGTTACGTCATTGTTTGACCTTAATCTGATGTCCAAAATGGTTTCTAGCTCGTTGAAATGACTCAAGGGATCTACCCTTAAAGTTTGATACTTATTTATTATTTGTTGAACTAGTGTATTCCCTAGCATAATTGTTTCTTCAATGTGTTTGTTAAAATGTTTCGTTTACTTTCGTTCCAGTCTTTCCGGAGCTTGGCTGCTCCTTCGTCTATCATTGCTACCTTAGTACTTATTTGCTCCATTATCTTTTTATGATTATTATTCGCATCATCTAACTTATCTGAAATCTTGGATATTTTTAAATCTTCTGTTGATTTGAGCAGCGAGAGTTGCATCTATCTCATTTCCTCCGAAATAAAATCCTTCAAGACTCCGAATACTCCGCCACTGCGTTTAACTCTGAATTTTGTTGCCTCTTTGACGAGATTGATAGCATATTGCATTCGTCGATAAGGCTTTCCCTAAGTTTCTGAACCTTAGTATCAGTCTCGTTGATTGGATTCAACGCTTCGTTTAAATCGTACTTTATCTGTGTAATATGTTGGTGTCGTTTTTTGGGAATATTTTGTATGGAACGTAGTTTCCCAAGCTTCTCTTTCAATAAGGAGCGTCCCTAAGTGATCAAAGAAAAGTCCAGGTTCCGTAATCGGTGTTATTGTTAGACCAAATGCGGAACTGACGAACATCATTACTACTGTGTCCACCTATTCATGTTGACGATCGTGTTATTCTTCGCCGTTCGGTGTGTTTACTATCCTTATTGTTTGATGATTCTTTATCCTTGTGTCTAGACTCTTTATCTTGCAATGAATTTGTGTTTTCGAGATTTTCGCCTCTTCTAACGTCTAAGACAGCTAGTTTCACAACAGGTTTTCGGAGTTATGTGGAACCTACCTGTAATGAAACTGATCTCACCTGTCCGTCTTTCCCGGGGTATATCTTTGTTACTCTCCCTTTCAACCACTTCCCAGTTTTTTGCGGCTTCGCAGGGGGTCGTGCCACTTTCCCCGTTTTGCAATTGTTGGTAGATATTCAGATATCCTTACTTACTTACTTATCCGGCGCTACAACCGCTCTGGCTGCGTTGGCCTGCCTCAGGAGTGTCCGAAACCGCTCACAGTCTCGCGCCTTCGTCTGCCAGTCCGTTATCCCGGCCTTAATGGCGGACGCCTCCACGCCATCTTGCCACCTCAATTTGGGCCTACCACGCCTCCTCTGTCCTTGTGGACGGCCTAAAAAGACTTTACGGCTGGGTCGTCCGTTTCCATGCGTATAACATGGCCAGCCCACCGGAGCCTGGCGAGCTTTATACGCTGTACGACAGTGAGGTCGCCGTACATCTCGTATATCTCGTCATTATAACGGTCCTCCATTGTCCTTCCACACATACGGGGCCAAGTATCCTTCTGAGCATCTTCCTCTCGAACGCGGCTAAGAGGGTTTCGTCAGATTTGGACAGTGTCCATGTCTCAGAGGCGTATGTGAGTACTGGTACTATATAGGTACTATATAGTCCCAGCTTCGTCCGTCGCGACAGGTTATTTGAGGTGAACTGATTTTCAGGCTGTAGAATGACCGGTTGGCAGCCAGCATCCTTGCGCGCAACTCAGCTTCCATGCTATTGTCGTTGCTGACCTTTGATCCCAGATAGGTGAATTGTGGGATGACTTCAAAAGTGCGTTCACCTATCTGCACGTCACGCCTACGTAGATTCTGATCATTTGTTGGCGGGCCCGCTGATGTTGCCACCATCAGTTTGGTCTTTGCCTCGTTTATCTGCAATCCGAGGCTCTCTGCCGCCTGCTCGATCCCTTGGTAGGCTTCTGCTACATAGGAGAGCCGCAGACCAATGATGTCTATATCATCAGCGTATGCCAGGATCTGGGTTGACTTATAGAAGATGGTTCCCGTAGTCTCCACCCTCGAGTCACGGATGGCCCTCTCTAGCGCCAGGTTGAATAAGAGACAAGCAAGCCCGTTCCCCTGGCGCAGACTTGGTGGTAGCAAAAGGTCCTGAGAGTATTCCATCCACCCTCACCTGGCATGTGACGTTGGTCATAGTCATTCTAACTAGCCTTATCAGTTTGGCCGGGATTCCAAAAGAGCTCATAGCGTCATACAGTTTTACCCTGGCTATGCTATCATATGCGGCTTTGAAGTCAATGAAGAGATGGTATGTGTCGTGTCTGTATTCAGCCATCTTCTCCAAGATCTGCCGCATGGTGAAGATCTGATCAGTGGTAGATTTTCCGTTTCGGAATCCTCTTTGATAGTTTCCGACTATCTCTTCGACGTGCGGGACAAGGCGATCCTGAAGGATCAGGGAGAAATTTTATAGGCGGTATTCAACACCGTAATACCCCTGTAGTTGTTGCAGTCCAACCTATCTCCTTCTTGTATATGGGGTAGATGATGCCGAGATTCCAATCACAAGGCATCGATTCGCTATCCCACACCTCAGTAACAATTTGATGAATCTCGTTTTCTAGTCGTGCACCTCCATTCTTGACCAGTTCGGCTGCAATTCCGTCGGTTCCGGGTGCCTTGTTATTTTTCAGCCGACGGATAGCCTTTCGTGTTCTTCTATGCTAGGTGGCAGTAGTATGACACTATCTGCTAGTGGCGCTTCTAGCTGTTCGCTAACTGGTCGTTGAGTAATTCATCAAGTACTGAGCCCACCGCGAGAGGACCTCTGGCTGGTTACTAACCAGATCTCCATCCTTGTTGCGACAGCAGGTTACCTTAGGTACCACGTGTTTCGGTGACCTGCTATCGCTTGGTAAAACTTTCGTGTCGGTCCGTACGCCTCTCTGGTTTGCTCGAGTTCCCGCATGTTTTGCTCTTCCAAAGCATGCTTCTTAGAGCGGTGAACTCGTTTCTCTTCGCGTCTGAGCCGTGAATATTCCTCTGCGCATGCCCGCGTTCTATGCCGTTGCTGTATTGCTCGGTATGCAGTATTCTTACGTTCGGTCACTTGTCTGCATTCATCGTCGAACCAGCCAGATTGGTGTTGCCACGACGTGGTGGGAGTATATTTCTTGCACAGTTTATTATTTTTGTTTTTAGAGCGTTTCCACCTCTCGCTCGTAGTTCATATCTGTTTTCTGGTAGTAGAGACTCGTCTAAAGCGGCTTTGAATTCCTGTTGGACAGTAATGTCCCTTAGAGAGTCCGTGTTGAGCCGAGGCTGCGTGTTTTCTCCGCCCCCATTGGTGCGGGGGCGGGCGATTCTACAACGTATCACTAAGCCAACCAAGTAGTGATCGGAATCGATATGGCTCCTCGATAAGTTCTGACGTTTAACAGGCTCGACTGTCGTCGGCGGCTTATTAACACGTGGTCGATCTGGTTGAAGAATTCCGGGTGCGCCCACGTCATTTTGTGGATGTCCCTCCGCGCAAATTGATACTTCCTACAACCAGATTGTTCGCTGCGGCGAACTGGACCAATCTACTACCATTATCGTTACTGTGCTCATGCAGACTGTGACAGCCAGTGTATTGGCGGTACATTGGCTCCCTACCGACTTTTGCGTTGAAGTCCCCCAGGATGATTTGAGGTCATGCCTGGGGCACGCATCTACGATTCTAGCGAGGCGGCCGTAAAAAAGGTCCTTCTCCTCTTCCTCTTTATCTTCGGTAGGGGCGTGAACGTTTATGAGGCTTATATTAAAAATTTGCCTCGCATGCGCAGGGTGCATAGCCTAGTTTATAGCCTTGAAATCTGATTACGGATTTCAGCCGGGGACCTACGGCGAAACCCGTTCCGAGCACGTGGTGGCGGTAGTGGCAGCTGTAGTAAATATCGTAGCATTGCTTACCACGCCTGTTGTGCACACCGTTCCCTAGCCACCGAATCTCTTGTAGAGCTACGAGGTCCATGCTCAGATATCCAGCGATTCCAATAATTGCGAGCAACCCTTGGGCGATCTTCCAGTTGATTCTGGTCACTTCCGTTTCCAACGTGCTTGGTTCGGCTTCGCCGGAACAGCCTATCAAAAATGGAAGGGTAAGTGCTTCATCATCACTGTTCTCTATTGGTATGTGGGTCAGTGGTCTATTGTTTATGATGAATTCAATTTCCGTGAAGATTGCTCTCAATGTAGCCTCCGGAAAATTTTTGTTAGTGGGGAGCAGACTCTTTACTTCCCTTACGAGTCGTTCCCAAGAACCTCCAAAGTGTGGCCCTCCCGTGGGTTAAAGTGCCACCTAATACCCTCAATTGCACAACGTTCTATTAGTTTTTTCAGCTGATTATGGGCTCCAACAAAATTGGTCCCATTATCGCTATAGATATCAGTTATCTTTCCCCTTCTGTGCTGCATTGCTCTAAGACACATTATGAACGTATTTGCGCTTAGATCGTTTGCAATATCCAGATGAGTTGCTCGTGTCGTTAAACAAGTAAACAACACCCATCTTTTTTCAACTCTTCTTCCTATAGTTACGTTTAACGGGCCGAAGTAGTCGACTCCCGTGTGTGTGAACGGTTTTTGGAAACGCTTGCTGTTCTACACGCAGGTAGTGATGCCATCATCGGGTAACTTGGTTTTGCCCTCTCATTCTTGCATGTTGGCAATTTTTTTCATATGTTTAACGACGGCGCGTATGTCTATTATCCAATACTTTTGTCGAATAGCTGCAATAGTCGTTTCCATTTTTTTGTGCATATAGCGTAAGTGGTAGTGTCTTGCTACAAGTTCGGTTACATGATGCCTTTTTGGTAGAATTATTGGACATTTCGTATCAAGGTGTAAGTAGTTTATGTTATTTAGGCGGCTTTTAGCTCTCAACAAGCCGTCTTCCACATAAGGGTTTAATGTTTTATAGAGCTATTCTGGGGAATGGGTCTTCCCAGGCTTAAATTTGTCATTTCCTCTGGAAAGGATTCCCATTGATTTCTGCAGAAGAACATGTTCTGCTCGGTCTAGGATCGTTTTATCTATTGTTGAGGAATACTCTTGATGCTTTACTACCTTTTCTAGTTTCTCTATGAACTTTAAGCCTAGTGCGACTGCTCTTTTGATGCGTATCCAACTAGAGCACCAGTCGATTGAAAGTGTTTTCCAATCCTTGAATTGCACCGTTTTTTCTCTAATCATGTGCACCGGTCGGATTTCTATGTTTGTAGCAAATTGTTCTGATTTGAGGGTTGCTAATGTTTTTTGTTTCAAGAAATCTGGACCCTCTAGCCATATCGAGTGCCCTTGTTTAGGTTTCGTAGCTTCGTCTGCTGGATTGTCTTTTGAAGCTACCCAGTGCCACTGAATTCTTGATGTTCGATGGATAATTTCCCCTATTCGACATGCCACAAATTGTTTGTAATTGCGAGCTTCTGAATTGATCCATCTAGTACTGTCTTTGAATCTGTCCAATAGAATTCCTCCTCTATATTCAGTCTCAATTCCTTTTAATGGTATCGGCAAGTCTTACACCAAGTATTGCCCCTTGAAGTTCTAACTTTGGTATTGTAAGTGGTTTTGTGGGAGCTACTCTTGACTTAGCTGCCAAAATATTGACATTTACTGTATCACCCTGTATTGTTTTTAGATATACCACGGCTGCGAAAGCCCTTTCTGAGGCGTCTACAAATGTATGCAGCTCTCTGCGACAGTCTCCCTTAATGTTTGAATAGGATCTGATGATCTTAATATCTTCAACAGTTTTTATAGCGTCGAGCCATTCCTGCCATTTTCTTTGGAGGTTAATTGGCAATACATCTCCAGTCAACTTTCTCCTTCCATAGTTCTTGCATGAGGACCTTTGATTCCGTAGTGAGATTGATGACCAAGCCCAATGGGTCGTAGATTCTCATTATATTTGAAAGTATATTCCTTTTGGTCAATTTTTTATCCTCTAGTGGTGGAATTTTCAGTTTATATCTGAAAAATATCGTTTCTCGTGTCCCAGTGCATGCCAAGAATTTTCTCGTAAGTATCATCCTTGTTTTCGATAAAATGCATCTCTTTATTCGCTCTCCTGTTCTCAGGAAGAGAGCTTATCATTCATGAGAATTTGACACAAGTTTCGTATAAAAAATTAGCCTTATCATGAATTGTCATGATTTCGTTTACTGTTTTGGCCAGCATCTTCAAACTGGCGAAACTATCCAGATAATCATCAACGTAATGATTATCGGTAATTGCCTTCACCGCCTTTGGGTTTTGTTGTTCGAATTTTAGAGCGTTTTGATTCTTTACAAATTGTGCGCATGCTGGGGAGCATGTCGCTCCAAATGTCATTACCTGCATAACATAGACCTTAGGGTCTTTGTTAGGAGATTCTCTGTACAAGAAACGTTGGGCACAGATCTTCTGCTTACCTTACCTGGTGGAACATTTCCTTTATATCACCAGAGCAAGCAATTTCGTGTTCGCGGAATCTGATGAGTACACCAAATAAAGAGGTGGTAGCATCAGGACGGATAGGAGGAATGACTTCAGTGACCTTCTTCATTTTGCGGCTGCATCAAATACTAGACGAGCTTAGGTGGAAACTTGTTCTTGTTTACTATAGCAAAGTGAGGAATAAGTTTATCTTCCGGTTATGTTCGAGCAGCTCCCCAGG
>NW_024428498.1:0-26522 GCF_017562075.2 Anopheles merus | reverse complement strand
AATTCATCGATTCAGGGGGATTGTGGGCGCGCTACGGAGTCACGCCACGGTCAGTCCCGGGACGATGGACCGTTTGCCCGAATAGCCACCCGAAAAAGATGCATCTAGAGTGTTTCATTCAAATTTTATCTACCTTCGTTGGAGATGTTGTGTTCAGTGGGTATGGCAAGGAAAGGAATGGCTCCTTTAGTGCTCCAAATGGCTGGCGGGTGATCATTTCACATTGAGGATAAAATAGAGCGAACCGTAAATAGTTAAGTGGAATATGAATAAAAAGGAATCAATTTGCACAAAAATGTTTTTAACATGTTTAAATGTTTAATCACATGAATTAGCATAAAGGAAGAACGTGTCTGCAATTAATAAACTTAATCCAGTTATCTGACCAATTTAGACATGCGACACCACACACCCAAATCTGGTCAAGTTTTCATAATTAAAGCCTACCACCATCATCAATATCATTAAAAGTTGGCGCTAACTTTCCTTTGTTGTGACACATATCCCACTGGGATGATTATAAATGTTGGTCAAGTTACGATTTGAACTCGTGACCTGTGACATCTGAGACTGGGTGCTTCTCACTGCACCATCAAGTAGTCACTAGAAATGCCACGCAAAACTCTAATATAAGCTCCAATCCACCGAAAGACAAAGCTGATCATATTCTATCTGAACCAAGTACAATAAATCAATCTATCTTGTTCATTGAATAACTATGAATAAAATAAATGTAAATTGATTTCAAATTATATTTATTATAAAAACCACGTACACATAAACAATGCACTGCACTGTAGCTTACATCTTTTGCAGGACAGGGCAACCAACGGGAGAAATTTGATATCCTTAATCCCTCCTCCAGCTGAAGCATTGAAACAAACCCTCGTTGCACTTACTCATCGTGGCGCAAGAGAGAAGAATAAAAAGGTCCTAATCGCCGTTTTGTATTTTTGTGCGTAGGCGTGCGTATAGCTCCAACACAGTCAAAAAAGACAAAAAAGGCAAATTTTGCTACCCCCCCCAACCCGTGCGATCGTGCGGCATTACGTAATGACACCACCCCTCGGGCGGGTGTCCCGGGTCCGGGCAGCACCCGTAATCCAGATTCAGCAGAGAGCCTTCGAGAGTTTGAAAGCCGCGTAAAAACTGCCGCCAGAAACACAGCAAGAAGCAAAACCATCACCAAAAAACCACCCACACAGTTTTCATAAGCATAGATCATTGCATGTTTGTGAGTGTGAGTGTTTTGTTGTTTTTTTTTGTCGACTTCCAGCTTCCAGCATCCAGGCCTGCCTGTTGGCTCGAATGTCTCGGCCTCGGCCGGGGGGTTGTAAATTGTGCGTATATAGCGTTTCCATGGGGTCCTGTTTTACATCGTGTTTGCAGCCTTTCTCTTTCGCTCAGCAGCAAAAATGGAAAGAGAGTATCAAAGAAAAGGAGAGAGAAAGAGAGTGAAGAAAAAAAACGCAGAAAGGAGAAGGGAGGAGGTAGATATTTCATAATACATCCGTGGGCCAAATTTCGGCGGCAGTGAACACATTTCCTGGGCGGCACAACACGGTTAATGTGTGATGCTGCACGCGGAAGAGAGCGTACGCTGAGAAGGCGCCCGAAATCGTTCTTTCTCTGTCCCCTGCTGCGGTGAGAGATGACTCAAGTAGCGGATGAGGAGCAGGGAGGAGGGAGACCCACTGGCCGAAGAATACCGGGCACACTTTCTCCTTGAACCGGACCTGCCGGACCGCCGACGCTCACTCACGTACACACGCATTCGAAACCCGGTTCGCCGCTTGGTGTCCAGGTGGTGGATGGGAGGGTAGCAAGGTGCTCCGTGTCGCCTGACTGTTTTTCATGGCCGCAACCCTTTCCCTTTCAACCTTTTTTTTTCGGCCTCCAGATCGACCAGTTCGTTTGTTTATCTTCTCTTCATATTCCATTCACTTTCTCCCGCGTTGGGGAAGGTTGTTTTTGTTGTATTTTTCGTGCACTCCTCGTTTTGTTTATTTCTGAGTGTTGTGGTTTTAATTTCGTCTGAGCCGCCGCTGCATCTATGCATTCCTGGCATAGTTCTAGTGTCCGTGCACTCGCTAGTTAATGCAAACGACGTACTGGCCTGTCGCGTGCGTGTGTGCGTGTGGTATGTGCCCAGTTTACTCCCAAAACGCTTCGTTCTGTAATGGTAAGCACGCTGATTGAATTAATCAAATCACGGTTCCCGAAAGGGCGCACACCGTACACACAATCCGAACAAAACGCACCCGAAAGCAAACAACCGTGTGTGTCCCTTTAATTCTTTAAAAGCCATTCGCAATAAAAGGACAGTTACAGGCCAGCGTACAGCACCACATCCTGAATCAGAAACCATCGCCGCAGGGTCGCCGTAATTGGGCGACGGGAAGGGGGAACCCGCATAATGCACGCACACACGCACACACAAACGCTCGCGTTACGGTTCAACGTCCCTGCTATGTCGTGCGTAGGGTCTCACTTGTCGTGTTGACGGTACGGCTTTTAACCTTCAGGCAGCATTAGCCAATGCTTATGCTTATGGATAATGCACAACGTACGCAACCCCGCAATGAATGGCGTTGTGCGGGGACACGAGAAAAAACAGTTATTTATTTTTTTTTTTTTTACATGTGCTGGTGCGATAAAGTGTGCCTACTGCAAGGATAACGGATGTGTCAGATGATTTTTGACAGGCTACCGTCGAACAGTATGACATTTAAATCACCACACGCACACGCGGTGGAAAAAGGGAACGAAGGGGAATGTGTCTTGCTACGGCGCTCGCTCATCCCCCCCCTCTCCCCCTCCCTCCCCTCCCCTCTCTCCATATTGCGATTGCAAACCCCATTGGAAGGAAAACAATATGAGCGCGTGGTCCGACGACGGGATTCAGAAATTGCACCTGAAGAATCGGACAAACGCGCCACAGAGAGGACGGAAGTGCAATAGAGATAAAGAGAAAGAGAGTGTGTTTGTGTGTGTGTGTGAGAGAGAAGAAGAAACACATAGCCGCAGCAAAAGTAGGACGAATCTCACGGTGAAAGTTTTCGTTCAGCTCACCTATTTCTCTCCCCGTTTGGCGGCGGGCGGTGAGTCTCATCTCACACGGGAGCACGGGAGTCAGAGCGCCAGAGCGAACCATGAGCGAAATCGAGCGTAAGTGTGTAAATTTGAAACCGTACACACGAATTTTGAGGATAAAACAATATAAGAAATATATATGTTTAGACTAATTTTGACAAATATGAAGTTTAAAAAATATGTATAATAATTTAATATATTTCGTGCACTCTAAACACCTTCCAAAACTGTAGTCCAAAATGCAAAACTCTGTATCTTATCATATCATGGCTAATATCGCTAACGCAATAACCTATCCCACATTACTGCCCTATCGTGCTCGATTGATGCGAGCACCCTTCAACCCAGTCGCTTTCAATTTTACCACCACCCGCGGCACCACGTGCACCCGATCGGTACGCTCGCTCATAGTGCAGGCGCAACTGCGCATCTGAGAAACTAGCAGCAGCAGTTCGCGCGCGCCGCATCCCTAGCGCGAGAGGGTTCGTCCGGCTGGTTCATTCCGACTCGTAGCGCGAAACAGTACGGACGTGCGTGCGTGCGTGCAGTTCAACCCCGGGGAAATAGAAAAAAAAACAGTTGCCTGTAAGGTGATTCTGAACCACACACAGAAAAAAACCAACCAACCAAGCCTGGCAAAAGTAATTCGTTCGCGTGATTTACCATTTACACCATTCTGGCGTGGCGTATGTCTAGAGTCTAGGCGTAGCGGTGCGCATAATAAGGGAGGGTGAGAGCGTGCGTGACTGTGTATGTGTGTGTATTGCGGGAGGAGGAGCAGCAGTAGCAGCATAATCTCCCGTTAGTACGGGAAATCAACGGGGTTTCGGCCGTTCATAGAGAGCGTTTAGATGCAGTTAGTTTAGCCAAAACCGGGCATTAGCGAAGGGGTTTGGAAGGCGTGTGCGTGCTGGTGTGTATGTGTGTGCGTGTCTGTAGAGTCTAAACGAGAGGTTTGGTGATGCGGTGCACACCTGCAGCCGCTCTTAGATCGGTCAGTTGGTCAGCAGTCGTCGAGCAGCGAACCAGTCGGGAAGATCGGGCAAAGCTATCCGTCTAACCCCTCAATCAGGGTCTACCTGACGTCTGAGAGACCAGAGACAGTTCGAACCTGTCGCAGTGATTGTGTGTCTACGTGTGTCCATATCGTTCTAATCACAGGAGGTAGTCGTCGTGCACTGGCATAGCCATCACGAGCCACCGTAGCAGCTGGGCTGTGCTGTAGAGAGTGACTTTCCATCAGTACCTGCGAACACGACACCCGCGTGCGTAAGGAGGCGGTTGGGATGTAACAGGAGTAGGTAGTAAATTGGTCTCGAAATAAAAAAAACGGACAGACAGAGGTGCAAATCACCAGCACCAAGGGGTACGTCGCCAGGAGCCCATCAGGACATTAAATGGAACTCTCCGTGCGTGCGTGTGTGTGTGTCTGAGTGTGTTTAGGGGTCGAAACGACCTTAACCAGGCAGATTAGGCAGTAACGACGTCTGCCAGCGGATTCACGGCACAGAACGCAGCACGTGCCCCCGTTTGTAACTCTAAACGCGGTGGTGCCTCGTTTATGCAGGAACAGGCTCTATGCCAATCAACGCAATGCAAAAAAAATCATTCCTCCTTCTGGAGCCCGGAATGATGTCGTGCAAGTATATGCCTTAAAGCTGCAAAAAAGGGCAACGACGTGACAGTTCGTCCGTGCGGGTTTTCGATTGCGGAGCGCCAGATGGCGGGACAGAGAGAAGGTTGCGACCGCCCGGCCCCGAGTGTGCGCACAAAAAAGAAAGGGGCGACGAAAGAAAAGTACTCCTGCGTGTGTGTGTGTGTGCGAGTGCTTGTGTCTTTCCGTGAATGGGGCTTCAATGGCCAGGAACTGGGGGAACACCATATCCAATGGGTTTGACGGGGCTTTTGCTGCTTGGATTTTGCCTTTGAGTTTTAGGACCTCCGATTAGATTTATTGGATGGGCAAAACTCGCCACTCCAGCCAAACACAGAGCGAAACGACTGACCGAAAGAAGCTGGCCGCGCCTGTCCCCGTTCCGATACTGCCCATCCCACAGGGAACGGAGCAGGAAGTTAGGCAACAAGGGAAAATTATCTTCCCTCCGGCTCCGCCGCGAATCTCTTATCCGGAAGACGACGCGCGGCAGGCGACAGCGAAAGTCATACCGTGTCGCGTGTGTGTGTGTGTGTGATTGTGCGTGTATGTGAGCTATCATTCCGCATGGAGTGTGTATGTGTGTGCTATACTTTTTCCTCTTCTTTTTCTTCTGCTGATACGACACAAATGCGGCGTTGTGTGACACGACCACGTCCTCGTCGCTAATTCTCTTGGCGGCTTCTCTTCGCGCTCTCCCCCCCCTTTAAAACGCGCTTGATTCCGCTTGAAGCTTCAAATGCCTGATGCAATTTAGGGGCACCGTCCAACCCAGCCAGTCTTCGGTGCTGGCGTACCAATTGACCTCCCCTCCTCCCCTACTCTCCCTCCTTATAATAGCCACGGCGGTACACATGCGCACACACTGCCGTGCACGTGCTTTTCCGCGGTTTGACAGCTCGCAGCGTGCCTGTGCCAGGAGAAAAACGGAAACGGTGTAAATTGATTAATCTACATGTGGCACCGGGGCAGAAGTGCACCGAAAATTTGAAGAAGAGGAAAGAGAGAGAGAGAGGGTGCGAGCGTGTGCCCCCGGTCACGAGTAATAAAGCCCCCCAAGTCGTCCCTGGAGAAGGGACATGTAGTCGCCTGATTTGTTGCCCCTGTAAGAGGCGGGGGGGGGCTCCACACAATCGCAGGGAACCTCTTTCACTTGGACACATACTCTCTCCTTCTCTCTCATTCACTCACTCAGTTTGAGCAGCTTTCTCGCGGGTCGGGTCCATTGCAGCGTCGTCCAAATCAAAGGAGGGCGGCAGTTGCAAGGGCTGCATTTGTTTACATGTCGATGCACTTACGTCCCGTACATCCCTGTTGCTGCAGCGGAGCGGGCTGTACTGGCAGTGGTGGTGGTGCGAGGTGTTCAAGCAATGTTGATTGAAATCTTCCGCTTTTTCGCTGTTCCAAGCGGCCCCACACCCTAACACTTGTGGCGTAACGGGGGAATTACCCTCTCTCCCCCTCATTCCAAGGGTGCAACGATAAGTAGATAAGAAGCGTGAAGATGGCCGTGGGCGCTGGTTTTTTTTTTTTGTGTGTGCTATTTTTTGCAGGAAACCCTTCGCTTCCGATTCTAAATGTTGTGTTTGTTTACAGGAATTCTTTACCGCAGGTCAGTGTTTCCCAAGTTTTGTGCCCCGCAGAGTGTGTGTGTCCCGAGTGCGGAATAACAACAACACCCGTGCTTAATGTGGTTCGAATCCAGGTTCACAGGCCTTTTTCACCGTGAAGAAATAGTGGTTGTGTGTGTGAGATAGTGTGAGTTGCTTGTGCGCGTGTGTGTGCATTATTACCTACGGTATTATCAATGATAATCGTTGGATAATACAACGCCCCGGCCCTGTGATTCCCGTCCTTCCCTATGTGCAATATTCTTTGGTTGTGAACGCGCGCGCGTTTGTGTGTGTGGGTGCCAGTGTGATTGTGTGTGCGACAAAACCGCTCCAAACCCAGCTGTCGCACCATTACGCTCGGCAGTGAGCTATTTCGCGCCTCATTAGTCCCTCGTTAGCAACGAGCCGTCGCGCCGGCAAAGAGCGAGCGAGCGATCGAGCGCCAACCGCACACCGACGCACACATCAAAACCATAACCCGTCACCATAGGGCCTATCAGGGTGCAGCGCCAGGAGCCAGGTGCAGCGGTTCGGACGCATCTTCACAACGGCCACGGCAACGGCACGAAGATGAGTGACACCTGCGGCTCGAAGGTGATCGAGTTCTACCAGGACTCGGTCGTGCTGATCACTGGCGCGAGCGGCTTCCTCGGCAAGGTGCTGCTCGAGAAGCTGCTCGCTGTCTGGAGGCGCGCAGATATACGTGCTGATACGCCGGAAGCGCGACTACAGTGCACAGATGCGGCTGGAGCAGATTCTTAAGTCGATGGTAAGTGGAGGAGCGAACGTAGATGATGATGACGGCCACGCGCGTCCACGCGCCCGCGGATGTGGTTAAGTGGGGCAAATGAGCGACGGGAAGCAGTTTGTGCGCACAAGTGACTAGGCCTGGCCGGCGTACCGTGGAGCCGTTATGCTTAATTAAGCAAAAATTTCGTTATTGCGCACTCGCGCTGCTCAACACGCGGCCGCGGCATTGCGATCCTCGCCCGAATCTGGGCCGCGTAGTTTGGCACTTCAGCTCAGAAAACTCTATTTGAGATAATTCTGTTTCGCTCCTCACTCCTGCACGCAATTTGCACTGCCTACCGCTAGATTTTGGTCTCATTTTCCATTAAGAACTTCTTTTTTTTTGCTAGTAAACACCGTTCCTTCCCCGCATCGCATCACTTTCCCAATATCCGGGCATCTTGCTGTGTTTACTCATCTCTCGCTCTTTCCCCCGTCTCTTATTGCCTACAGTTATTCGACCGTGTTCGGAACGAGACCAAGGCAGCGAAGGCCCTGTTCGACAAGATCGAGGCGGTCGAGGTAAACTTCGAGCGGGACGATCTCGGCCTGGAGCCGGCGCTGCGCGATCGGCTCCGGCAGGAGGTGGAGGTCGCGTTCAATCTGCTCGCCTCGGTCAACTTTAACGAGGCGCTCGACCAGGCGCTGGAAACGAACGTCGAGTGTACGCGGCGCGTGCTCAACCTGCTCAGCGGTGCCCGGCGCATCAAGTCCGTCATCCACGTGTCGACGTTCTACTCGAACTGCAACGGACGCTGATCGAGGAGAAGATCTACGACGACATCGGGTTCGGCGGGTACGACAACATCAAGAGCACGTTTGCGAAGCTGCAGGACGACCACAAACAGTTCCTGTCGCCGGTCGTGCTCGGCACCTTCCCGAACTCGTACACGTTCAGCAAAAAGTGCGCCGAGGTGGTGGTGCGCGACAAGTTCGGCCATCTGCCGGTGGGCATCTTTCGGCCACCGATAGGTAGGTAGTGTGCGGGTGATGGGGGCAGTGGGTGCTTAATGGGATCTTAATTTGATGAGAAAAAATGAACGGAAGAGAATAAGATACAGATCGGCATAACAACAATTAGTGATCGGAGCATTGATGCAATTGAAACACACGCTTCACCTTTTTTTATCGATTTAGCTGAGAAGTAGCATTGATAAAACGTACAATCAAGAGGAAATCCGGTCAGCCTTACTAATAATAACATGCCAGACAATCTAGTTAGAATTGTAAAGCGGTGTCAGTTCAAAACAATAGGACGCTATCAATTTCCTTCAGACAAACGATTAATTAAGACGATACGCTACCGATCAATGTGGATATGCTAATGCGAAACACGATAAAACACGCAAATATCAGCCGTTTTACACGCACCACGCTCCTCCGATCCGTTTTTCTCGATCTGCAGTCTGCATAGAACGATACACATCTTATCACTATCATTGTACTAGCTTTTCCCCTTTAATTAGCGTTCCAAACCGGTCGGTTCGAACTGGATTAATGAAAAGCAAGTGATTCGGTAATTTTCCAGCCCGCTCACGTGGCTTTACAGCACGAGGCACTACCGCGTGTCTTTGATAGTGAAGGACATTGTGTTCTCCATTGCCTTTCGGTTCAATTCACGCGCCCGATTAACAACCACCCCTCCAAGCACAAACATTCGACATTATTGACCGGCTCTATGTCTCTCTATCTCCTTCCCTCTCCTCTCTCTCTCTCGCTCTCAGTGACCTCCAGCTACCGGGAGCCCGTACCTGGATGGGTCGATAACTTCAACGGTCCGAGCGGCATGGTGGTGCCACTGTCCCAGGGGCTGTACAGTGCCGCCCTGCTCGATCCCAAAAAGAAGCCGTTCATCGTACCGGTCGACTTCTGCGTCAATGCGCTGCTGGTGTGCGCGCACGACGTGAGCAAGTCGAGCGTCACCAAGAGCATTCCCGTGTACAACTACACCGACGACTGCAACCTCTGGACCTGGGACCAGGTGATCAACGGATTCTTCAGCGGACTCGGACCAATCCGGAAACTAGTGGCGTAAGTGTTTTATAAAGCCAAAAACGAAGAAAAATGCCCTCTGGGAATTGAACCAATGTCTAACTGTCTCTCTCTTCCTTTTCTCTTTCATTCTTATCTCACCAGAAAATACTTCACCGGCACAATCACGGTCAACCCGGTGCGGTACGCAATCTGCAAGCGAATCATGATGTTCCAGGCCTTCTGTTTGGATCTGATCCGCACTTTCAGTGGAAAGGAAAAAATGTAAGTAGTTTGCGCCTTAGCTTTTCATTCCCCCCGCCAAGGTCTGGTCCATGGGTCTAGTGGTCCTGACATAGTTTTCTTTTGTGCCTGTGATGCACCTACAGGTTTGAAGCAAGAATAGCGCAACATAACGGGGCACCTATGGGACGGCTCGCGGGGAATCCGAGGGAAAGCCTCGTCAGCTGTGCCAGTTTGTGGTCTGCGGCCTTCCCGCTTCCGAGGCCCTCTATAACCAACGCGATAACGGGAACTCCACACTTAGGAGCTTGAGGTTTTATTTTCTCCAGCTCTCCTTCCCAGTTCTCCGGTTAGGATAAGGGCCTGTCTATGATGGATGGATGGCGTACAGCAGCAAAAATAGGGGGAAAATGGCACACACCAACCCCTCTGGTGTGTGCCGGACCTACCTACCTCCTTTAACTGATCCCCACTGTATCTTTCCCTCGCACACACTGGAAAGGTTTCGCGCGAAATTCGCGCTAGAGAGTTTGTTGCTCCGGTTTGGCTTCGGTGGTCTCCTGGTTTTGTTCGCGAGCAAGGGGCGATGTGGGGAAGGGTTTTCGCTGTGTTTAATCAATGGCAAAACTGGGTTAGCCGGCAAACATTGCGGCCTCTCGAGTTGGATGCGGGAACGGCGCAACAGAGCGCAGAGCAAAAATAGAGCGGATTGTAGTAGCGCCACGCAACCGAGCCCCCTTCTCTCTCTCACACTCTGGATGGGAAGGGGGAGAAGTTTTACGGGCCAGGCAAAGGAAAATTCGACGCAGTGTACCATAAATTAATACCGTCGAGCGGAGGACGACGTCGGCTGGAGCCTGCGCGGGTGGGGAAACTTGTACCGAATGATAATCCAAAACGCTCGCACTGGGAAGGTTAAGAAGACTCGACGCCGAAGAGGCCATCGAACGAAATCGAGAAATGGAACGGTTGTGTTGTGTTGTTTCGCTCGCGCACACACACACACACACGCGCGTACCTCGCCGCCACTCTTCATTTCGCCGTTGATTTTCGCTCGTAATGCAAATTGCACACCGGGTTTCATAAAGCTTTCACCGAACGATCAAACGGGCACGCGCGCGCTCGCGCCTGTGTGCGATCGATGAACTCGATCCCGTTTCGCGAGTGACTCATCGGCAAGGGCGGGGGAGAAAAGGAGCGCTAAAGATCTGCAGGGGTTGCAATTTTTCCGTACGCTCAGCGGGTGGAGCGGTGTGGAGGCTTTTCATGCCCCGCTTTTGAAGCATCTTCGCCGCCGCGTAAGCCAAAGATACGCGCTTTATAGGTGAGAGGAAGGCGAGAAAGAGAGAGAGCGAGAGAGAAAGCAAGAAACGGGCTTTACGATTGTTAAATCAATTCGAACCGTTTTTCTTCTCTTTCGTTTTGTGCGAGTGTATTACACGCAGATGGTTGTGTGTGTGCGTTATTTTTTTTGTTTTACGTTTTTACCTTCTTTGTTTTAATTTTTGGGTCCGTCTGGGTGATGAGTTTTCATTTCGTTGACACAGAAAAGCCTGCTCGAGACACATGACGTTGTGGCGTACGTAACCGACATTTCTTAATTTTTTGGTGGTATTTTGTTGTTGTTGCTCTGTTTGAGCTGTTTTGATTTGTACCAATTATAAGATTATTTAACGATCCGATAACATATTTATGCACGATGGCGTTTGCGAGAGGGGAAAAGAGAACAACAAAGCTGGTGAGGTGTAAAAGCAGTTCATTATTGAAAAGTGTTAATTACGGCCAGAGTGTGGCCTTCATCAGCAACCATTGAAGCGTATAGAGACAGACACAGATGTCTTAATGCTATTATGTGTGCATACTTCAACAGATAAGAGATACCGTTGGTGAATAATTACTGAAATTCTCAAATCAGAAGGCTTCATCTTCTAAAAACCGAAACATTTCCACTTGAGAAAAAACGAACGCAAACGAAATTGAATACAAGAACTATCATCACTGTTTGGCTAATTGCAACTGTTTTCTTCGCAAATCAGCATTATTATATTTCTTTTCTGCACCTCATCATTACGCGTTTTGCCCCCTGGGTAATGCAGCTTGAGTAGGGGGTAATTCAGCAAATTACTCTCTACTAAAAAAAATATCTCCGTTACGAAGGAAACTATTTCACCATCTGTACCATGTGCAGACGCTTTGCTATTATTTTCTCCCATTTTTTGCAATCAATCTTACTGTTTTACTATTAACCAGCACCAATCGTGGTGAACAATTCAAATAATGCACAAATATCCCCCTGCATAATGCCAACCGATTAAGAGCCACTGCCTGCTTCGAGAATAACGCAGCACATTGCATACCTCGCAGGCGCTTAGAATGTTTCGCAATACGGGAAGCAAGCGGGAATAGAAACGTTCCAGAAAATCCACTACGAAACCGGGAATAAAAACGGTTCCGAAACACAACAAATGAATAAACAACCAGCAAAACACAACACACAAAATTGCTTCACACACACCGCTCATTTGCATACTCCCAGCGGAGTTAGATGGGCTGGTTTACGGTCCAGCACCTCGGCACCTCCCGGTTTGCTGTCCTGCAGGATCGATCGATCTCTGTAAGGAGAATCTGACTCGATACAAAATTCATCCACGTGCAGCCCGTTGACAGGGCAACGAACCCTCCAGCATCCCCAAACAACTTGTCACTGTCCGGCGTTGTTTGTGCAACATTTAAGCTCATTAAAAATGAAGCGAACCCAACCCGAGAATGCTGGCTGGCCTGAGAAAGGATCGAATTGGCTTGCTATTTTGTTTTCGCTTTGCGAGACGAGAAGGCTCTACTCTTGAGCTGTCTGGATGCTGGCTTCCAGAACGCACCAGCACAGTATTTCGTAACATAATGCAAGAACCAGAACAAGGGTCCGAAATTTCAGACGAAGATTATTTATAGTTTAGTTTTGATGCTTTCCTTTTACGTCACAGTCTGGGAACGCGCACAATGTTTTGTGAAGTTCAATCTGCGATCGATCGATCGTTTGCAGTATGTGTGGCGGGTTGTCAGCTGTTGAGCAACGGCAACCGGATCGAGGTAATGAGTAAATTGGTGCTTGTACTAACCGCTGAACGCTGGAAAGGGTTGGCATTCGGCACGACACTGGCGTAATACGATCGCGACAAATCGCAACAAATCGTGTCTTAGCGCGGCAAGAACAAGCCGTTCCAGGGTCAACCGCTTTCCCGATTTGCGGTGTATTGAACCATGTTTGGCGTTTGCATGAGCCACCTTGCACTAAATGCACCGCAATAGACAAGATTCTTGAGGGTTTGAGAGTTGATGCTGATGATGATGACGATGACTACGATGCCCTCGGACTCATATGCTGCTCGGACACACAGACACACATTGGAGTTTCGCTGCGAGGTGAATGGTAGATGGCCATGTCACCGAATTCGGACACGGTGCTCCCAAGGCAATCGAGCCGGGAGAGTTGCATGGCTGCTGCTGCTGTAGCTGCTGCAGGTGAATCGATTGCATAATTAGCGCCGATCTATGGTGCCGATGAACCGTTCATACACACTGCTCAAGAACTGCACCGGGGGGGTTTGCGATTGCAAAACGCCAAGCAATTGACGCTTAGAGCGGCAATGGAAAAGGTTCGTCCCTTGCAGCGTTCTTTACCGGTTCCGAGTAAAACCGATTGGGGCAATGATACGTAACAAGAAGGGCTTATGATTGCTTTTCTAAAGGCGACCCGAGATGAAATTAGCTACTCTCTGCAACGCAACGTTGTCTCTGAGCGGTGGAATGGGACGGTTAGGAAACACTGTTTGACATTTCTTGAAGAGTTTCACTTTCTGACGAGATCTTAAGCACTTTTAACAGCGCATATTCCCGTTGTCTACATAATAAAAACGTATTAACTAACCTCATATGATATCAGGGTACTTAAATCCCACTTTTTTCCAATAACCAATAACTGCAAAGGTTTACGATTTCTCCCTCACCCGGATAGATGGCTAAGCAACAGCCACACACAACCGTTTGACCTCTTTCTAATCTGCGCGGGAAGTCCATAAGGCACCACGCCGATCCTCCGCAATCCGTTTGAGCCCCCGTGCGCCCCTGACCGAGGCGCGTTGTCACGATGATGTAACACACTTTGACCCAAAATCAGAAAAAGACAGTGCGTACCCACCCGGGAAGGTCCCGATACGTAGTGTGGCCTAGTGGCCGAATCATCATAGCCCCACACATCACTGCCGGGGTTCAATCCGGTTTTGGCAAATGCGCTAGACCAGCGCGCGCCCGCGCGCGCGCCCGAGGATGCTAATTTTTGGGAGCACGAAATCTCGCGACATACCTATTACATAGCACACACACATCGCGTTCGCATTAAAAATGGGCTGCGGCTCAAGTTATGTCAGCCGTCTGATGCGTGAAGGCTGTTGTTGTTGTTGTTTTTTATTATCTTTACTTTCGGTTTGTCCAAAGCGAACAACACTGTTCGCGAAGACCTCAAACTGCCCGGCTACAAGAGCTCTTACAAGATGCAATTATTTAATTAGCTCTCTCGGTGCAGTGCTTTAATGTTTGATGATTGTGACCTTCCCTCCCTTTGCATGTACACCTTTTGCACAAGATCCCTTGACCCTTGGAAGTATGTTTGCTAATCTTTACCCCCTCTCCCTCTCTCTCTCTCTCTCTCTCTCTCTCTCTCTCTCTCTCTCTGCGCACAGTATGCAACGATTGTTCTCCAAGATGGTGACGCTGAGCGAAGTGTTGCGCTTCTTCTGCCTGAACGACTGGAAGATGACGAACGACAACATCCGCCGGATCAGCGACGAGATGTCCCCGCTCGAGGCGGAGATGTTCCCGCTCGACATCAGGAAGATCGACTGGACCGAGTACTACCGGAACTTTGTGCCGGGCGTGATCAAGTACGCGGTGCAGCCGCGCAGCCCGCGCAGCCCCAGCATTGCGGAGCGGAAGCTGAAGGAGTCGAAGGTGCGGAAACGAAAAAGCTCAACAGCGGCCTGTTCTACCTGCTGTGGAGCTCCGTGTTTATTATTGCGCTGAAGATATTCAAAAACCTCTTCAACAAGGTGTGAAGAACTTTCCAACTCCAAGTACGCTTCCATTTATTTAGGGTTCAATTTAAGACGGAAAATGGGACACGAACACACACACTCATACACAAACAGACACACACACACACACATACAAGCTGCAATCACAAGTACATGCTGATAAATAGGGGTAGTAGGTAATAAGGCAAATGGCGCAGAAGTATAGAGGTCCTGCCAATAAAAGACACGTCGCAAATTCACGTCGCCGCAAATGCGCTTGCGCAACCAGCAAACGAGCCAGCCAGCGGGCAAGCAGCAACTATTTACTAAAACGCATAGTAATCAAGCAACAACAACAAAAAACAACATGCATAAACGCGAAAGAAAGAATTATAAAAGTAAAGCAAGCAAACAAAAAAACATAACGGTAACGGAAAACATCAAACACACGAACAACAACATCAACAAGACAACAACATCATTTAAAGTATAGAATAATAATTACAAGCAAACAAAAACAAGAACAAAAAAAAGAAGAAAACCAACAAAAAACAACTTTGCCACTAGCTACGTAGAGCTAAGGATACCTGAAGTTCAGTGACAGAGATTTTTTCCAACAAATGATAACGATTAAATTAATTAATGAATAAAATAAACATTTGTAGGCTTTTTTGTATCCGTTTCGGGTTTGGTTTGCTTTGATTTGCGAAGTATGCGCTATGGAGTGTATCACAGTGTGTGTGTGTGTGTGTGTGTGTGTGTGTGTGTGTGTCGTGGGTTATCATTGATGATATCAGAGGGTTTTCAGCGTATCAATGCTTGGTGGCTTTCTGGTGATTGATGACGTCATAAGATATAGGAGGTGGAAAAAAGAGAAATTGACAATAGCTGATTCACGGTAAGCAATAGTGATGGGCGGGTCGACCCGAACCTACCGTGTCGGAGCCATCCACATGCACCCGGAGCGCTCCAGGTCGTAATTTTGATTCCGTGGTTTCAAGCCCAGAAAGGACCGTGATCCCCATTCGTAGGACTGACTATTTTGCTATCTGGTATGAAGTCAACTGAACTCGTTTGAGCCCACTAAACGTACTGAACTCGTTTGATCCCACCAAACTTACTAAACCCACTGCACTCGTATGAACCTACCGAACTCGTATGAACCTATTGAACTCGTATGAACCTACCGAACTCGTTGCACCCACGGGTCGAAGTCGCATATGCTTTGCTGAACCTATTGAACTCGTTGCACTCACGGGTCGGAATCGATCAAGTGCCGTCGGCCAAGCCGCACCTGACTCCGGGTCGATCCGTTTGTGGAGTCGTATGACCCATCACTAGTAAGTAATTCAATCTGTATCATTTCTACCTTTATTGGCTTTGGAAGCGACCCCGAACCCATAATCAGACGCTCTAGAACTTCAACTGATCTCAAACCTTCATTGTTCCTGGAACTGATCCCGAACCCATACCATTCCAGAAACTGATCCGACAATATACCGTTCCTGACTCATATCAGATGTCCTGAAACCGATCCCATACCGACCCAAGAACCTACCGAATCCAAGATAGCTCTGAAACGCTCGGAATCATATCGAATCGGAAACAAGTCCTGGTACGCTACCTACCTGAATACCATAATTGATTCGCTGCGGAATCCGATAGCAGAAGATATAAATAAAAAACAAGAAGAAGTAGAAAGGGAATAAGAGATGAAGAAGAATGCAAATAAGAAGAACACGAAGGGAAACATAACAAATATTCAAAACAAAATGATTAAAATTAAATAAGCAGCAGATGGAGCAGCGGAATAAAAGGAATAAAAAAGCCAATAAGAAGGAATAAATAAGATGAAAAATAATTAAATACTGGTTATGGATTCAAGCCACGTATGGGACAACCCTTTGTAAATTGCTGCCTAATCAGTCCCTGCCACGTATAGGACTGATTATGCTGCAATGGATCAATTAAACCAGTCATTTCTCAGATGAGTTCACGAGACCTACGGATGCGAGAGGTCGTACTTTTGAAGTCGTCTCACAATTCACCTATCTTGGGTCAAAGGCCAGCAACGACAATAGCATGGAAGCTGAGTTGGGCGCAAGGATGCTGGCTGCCAACCGGTCATTCTACAGCATGAAAAATCGGTGCACCTCAAAGAACCTGTCGCGACGTACGAAGCTGGGACTATATAGCACCTGTATAAGTGCCTGACGAAACCCTCTTAGCCGCGTTCGAGAGGAAGATGCTCAGAAGCATTCTTAGCCCCGTATGTGTGGAAAGACAATAGGGGAGCCGTTATAACAACGAGCTATACGAGATGTACGGCGACCTCACTGTCGTACAGCGTATCAAGCTCGCCAGGCTCCGGCGGGCTGGCCATGTTGTACGCATGGAAACGTAGGACCTAGCCCATGAAGTATTTTTAGGACAGAGGGGAAAAGGTCAGAGAAATTGAGGTGGCAGATGGAGAGGAGGCGTCCACCATTAAGGCCGGAATAACGGACTGGTAGATGAAGGCGCGCGACCGTGAACGGTTTCGAAAACTCCTGAGCGCCCGCAAAGCGATTGTAGCGCCGGATAAGTAAGTAAGTAAAAGTTGAAGCTTAAACGAATAGAAAATCAAATAACCATCGAAGAATAAAACGAAATAGGAGTGGTTTGAATCAAAATAAAATTTTATCAAAATTCCGCTAAATACCATGAATTGCTACACTCTCCCCGCGCTCATGAACTTGTGGGGAATGAAATCGTACATGCAGCCAATGTGTGGGAAAAGGCGAATAAGCTATATTTAAAAGTCTCTATAGAAATTAGCTAAACTAAACTAATTATATGTGACGAAAAGTTGCAGAAAGGTTAAAAACACTGACCTATTAAGATTAAGATTAAGCTTAAACGACTGGAAAATCGATTATCCATAGAAAAAAAACGAAAGCTCCATAGCTTCAATGGTTTACTCAATAGATGGCGTTTTGTAACACATTATTATATTGTTGTATTTTTCTTGCCATGTGTTTCGCCTAGCTTTATGTATCATGGCCGATATACCATTGTAACTTACTGAGCAAAAATCCATAAAAATGGTCCTGACCACACGCCCATACGCGGGTATCATGAGCTAACACCATCGTTACTCAAATCTCAGTTCGATTCCGGAAAGTAGGTCCGCCCAGCGTTATACGGAGTCGTTGGGAATTGTCTCGAATCGCACGGAGTCGTCCGGAGTCATTCGGAGTCTGAGTCTTCCGGAGTCGTTCAAAGCCCTTTGGAGTCGTCGCAGTCGCGCGGAGTCTGTCGGAGTCGTTGGAAATCCGAGTCATCCGGAGTCATTCGGAGTCGTTTGGAGTCGTCCGTTATCCGATTACAGTCGACTCCGATCGACTCTGGACGACTCCGAATGATTCCGATTCCGGTCGACTCCGGTCGTCTTGGGATGCCTCTGACGACTCCAAACGACTCCGGACGACTTCGACTCCGAATGAATCCGACGACTCCAGGCGACTCCGGACGTCTTCGACGAAACTAGTATACGGACAATATCTGGAGTCGGATCGGAGTCGTGGGTGTGCGCTCCAAAGAGCACATCACTAATGTAAACAATCGTATCGCCGTTCTAGTCTTAGCGATGCATAACTTCAATGCGAAACCATACAACAATGCTATGAAAAAGCACTCAAATCGAGGAAAGCTCCTCTGTCCCAGCGCCACAGATTAGTTAAACGACTGGAAAATTGAATATCCATAGGAAAAAAATGAAAGCTTCACAGCTTCATTGGTTTGATCAACAGATGGCGTATTGTAATACTCATCATTATATTGCTATCCTTTCTTGCAATGTGTTTCGAAAAGTTTCATCTTATAATGACCTATATAGCCTTCTAACTTTCTGAGTAAAAATCTATATGAATGGTCGTGTGTCAGATACGTGGGTATCAACACCAACGACCATTTCTCAAATCTCACTTGCTTCAGTACTGTAGGTTCCGTTGGAGTTAGTATTTAAACAATCGTATCGCTGTCTAGTTCTAGCGATGCATAACTTCAATGCGAAACCATACAACAGTACAGAGAAATGAGAAAGCTCTCCTCCAAGCGAGGAAGCTCCACAGGTTGGGTATCCACAAACAGATGATGGCGCCACCAGCTTTTTGCTATTTTTAGAATGCATGAGTCGTTTGCCGTCTGCTAAACGAAGTCTTTTATATTCCGTTTAGGTAGAGAATTTGAGGCGTTTAGAAGCCGTTTAGTGGTCGTTTTGTGGATTTGTGGCACTTGGGGTGTGGCTACCCAAGCGCCACAGATTAAGCTTAAACGACTGGAAAATTGAATATCCATAGAAAAAATGAAAGCTCCACAGCTTCATTGGTTTGATCAATAGATGGCGTATTACAACTCATCATTATATTGCTATCCTTTTCTTGCAATGTATTTCGACAAGTTGCATTTTATTATGACCTATATAGCCTTCTAACTTTCTGAGTAAAAATCTATATGAATGGTCGTGTGGTTAGATACGTGGGTATCAACACCAATGACCATGCTCAAATCTCACTTGCTTCATGTGCTGGTGGTTTCTGTTGGAGTTTAGTATTTAAACAATCGTATCGCCGTTCTAGTTCTAGCGATGCATAACTTCAATGCGAAACCATACAACAGTACAGAGGAAATGAGAAAGCTCTCTCCAAGCGGGAAGCGATGAACTGGTTGGGTATCCCACCAACAGATAGCGCCACCAGCTTTTTTGCTATTTTTAGAATGCATGATCGTTTGGCGTCTGCTAAACGAAGTCTTTCTATATTCCGTTTAGGTAGAGAACTTGAGTCGTTTAGAGAAGCGTTTAGTGGTCGTTTAGTGGATTTGTGGCACTTGGGTATCCCACCAACAGATGGTGTCACCAGCTTGCTGTTACTTTTAGGATGCATCAGCCGTTTATCATCTGCTAAACGAAGTCTTTCTAGATTCCTTTTAGGGTGAGAGCTTGAGACGTTTATACTCCGTTTAGGGGTCTAAACGTGGATTTGTGGCACTTGAGGACCAATTTTTTGTACTTGGGACCGACTATTCTGCAAAGGATCAACTAAACCAGTTATTTATCCTTTTCTTCTTCTTCTTCTTGGTACAACCCAAATAGCCAGAATGCTTAAGCAGCTCATTTTGGCACGCTAAAGATCGCTGCTCTAATTCGCCTTTTGCAGTAGATAACAGCATCAAAGTTCTATGTGGGTCTTCAAACAGCGCCTAAGCAGCTTCCTTATGCCACTATGCCAGGGATTTTTTCTTTGTGTTTTATTTTCAAGCAAGCGTCATCGATGAAATAAACAACAAGATTTTTTTCGTTTAAACACATGTGTATATTTTTCCTTTGTATTAATGAATTACACAAATTTACACATTTACTGATAATTCACAATCACTTCACTCAATATTCATTCTTCAATTAACGAATCTAACTTGTGCAGCAGCAATGAGATTATTGCCGGCGTCCGTCTTTGACACTTTGACAAGAGCCAGTTCGTACTGATATCATGCATTAAAATCTATAAAGTTCCACCAAGTTCAGTACCCTTTCTTAACAAGCCTTCAAGTCCATCATGAACCCTACACATAGTGCTGATCAGCCGCAAAGTTCCAAAGAGTACCATGTGCCTGTTAAAAAGCTCCATAGTTCCGCAAAGTACCGTGTATCTCTTAATCAGCCACAAAGTACGACATCAGAACAATTTTTCGTTAAACAGCCCTAAATCAGCTATAAAGTACGAGCTGGCTGTTTGGGAATAAGCGTTGTCGGTCAAGGCCTGCCTGTACTACTATTGGGCTCGGCTTTCAGTGACTTATTTATTACCATAGCAGGATAGTGAGTCCTAGGTATGCGGGTACGTTCCATTATGAGCTTGAACCCATGACGGGTATGTTGAAAAGTAGAACGAGTTGTCGACTGTACCACTAGACCGGCTAAATTTATGCCATTTTAGCACCGACAAACCGACGTGACACTTCGAACAAAATGAGCTTCAAAAGTTGTCTCCTTATTTCAAATGAAAATACGTTAAACACTAGCGCCATCTCTATAATGATTCGCTTACTACACTGACACAGAGAAGAACTGCTAAACCCCCTTTTTGGTTTTCTTCGCAATTTCGTATGCGTTTTGTTTTATGTACTTCTCACATCTTTTGCATTGATTTGGAAACTTATAAAATGATTTTCCTGGGTGTTTGTCCAATAATTCTCACAAAATCTTGCCTCACACTTCCTTTGCCATTTGTATTTAGAAAAGTTGTTTACATCGAAGCAGCAGGGAACAGAGCTTACTTTGACAGAAGTGTTCGCCTCACTGGTAAATGACAGTACTTCGTGTGGGACACTTTTGTAACGCCAGTGTCATGTCGGTTTGTCGGTGATTTTAGTGCCAGCAGAGCTTATTAGTGGCTAACGCAGGCCTACATCGACAACTTGTTGCAATAACAAAAATACAAGAAGAATAAACAACTACAAAAGGGACAAGAAAAAGTAAGTCAAAAATGCAAAAGTAAGTAACAGAAGAATTGGAAAAGAAATGATAAATTAAAGAATCAGGAGTACAGAAGAAGAAGAACGTGTTATTATTTCGCGTGTAGTTGGCGTATATATTTCGCGGTACGTGTATACGCACCGTGTTATTTTTCCTGCTGTCACAACTGTCAAACGCTCCGCTTGCTCGTCAAACGTCAGTGCGGAGGAAAAACCCGCGCATTTCAAACAAAACTCGACCAACTTGCGATTGTGCAGTGCAGTGCGTGTGTTGATTGTTTGTGTTTATGTACATTTAGCGTGAAAATTCGCTTTTATTCACTCTATCGCGATGAGTGCTTACTTTGCAGACATCGATGCCGTCTGCTCCTCGCTCGGATGGATGGACGGCGAGGTGTACAAGATGGATCCGGAAGCGGTACAGGGGCTGAAGCACCTGATCTGGATCCTGAAGCAGGACCGCCCGCGCACGAATGCCGTCGCTACATCGGCGGCAAGCGTATCGTGCAGACCGATCTGATACCGATGGTCATCAGCAACTTCGACAAACCGGACGTGGTCGATGTGTTGCTCCGGCTGCTGGTGAATCTGTCCTTTCCTACGCTGCTGCTGTACAACGGTAACTATCCGAAGGATGCGGCCGAGCAGCGAAGTTCATCCGGCTGATGGAGATCTGCGAGGAGTACAGGAAGCGTTCTCGCTGAAAAGTTTCTGGTCGGTGTTGGGCGATCGGCTCGAGAAGATTCTCCACAGGTATGATTAGTGTTGTCGTGGAAGAATGGTGTTCCTGTTCTCAGGGTTTATGTTCTCCTTTTCCAGGACTGGGCTTTGCGCAGCGAAGCGGACGGACTCATCATCGAACGAATTCTCGTGCTGATCCGGAACGTGCTGCAAGTGCCGGCGAACGTGGAACGAGAGAAGCGCTTCGACAACGATGCCAGCCAGCACGACTGTTTGCTGTGGGCGCTGCACCAGGCTGGCATACTGGACATAATACTATACATACTCGGGTCGCCGCACGAAAACCGCTTCCTCATACACACGCTCGAAATCCTGAGCCTTGCCTACCGGAACAGTCGGCCGTCCATCTGGCGGACGCAACGCGCTGCCGCGTACGAACACCGAGAAGAAGACGGACGAGCTGTTGCTGATAAAGGCGCGTCAACCGACGACAGCAGCAGCTGCAGCAGCAGCAACGACAACAGCAGCCTTGGGGAAACCGCGCCGCTGGGCGTCATTCGCGTTTCGCGGCACGTACACGTTCAACAATGTGAAATCCATCTCGGACAGTGATGCCGTTTGCCACCAGTCGCTGGCAAGATAATGCGCATGGACTTTAGCTCGGAAAGCATCGCCAGAAGTGTCGTTCCGGAACGCGAAGGAAACGGAAACGTTCGAACGGAAGAGCATTTTTCGGTGCGCTTGTTTTTGCGCGAGTACTGCATGGAGATTCTGCGCGTGTACAACAATATGGTGCGCCAGGCACGGCGCTACCTGAGCCAGCACGGGACGTCGGTGTCGGAATTTCATGACGATTCGTACCTGCTGTGGGCCTAACGGTTCTTTCTCGAGTTTAACGGCACGCAGTGGTTTTAAAATTGAACTAGTGAGGATGGTTGGTAGGGCTTCTTTCTGTGATAATGTTTTTGTAACACGTGATACTTTATTTTCCAGTGAATCTTTGAACATCGACACGTTTCATTGGACGGTGACACGCATGGACACGTACACCGAGAACATTACTACGGATAAAACACGCAAAGCCGTCTGGGCAAGGCGTTTGCATCTAACTATACAGGTAAATTCCGAGCAACGATGAAGAAAGCTGTATTATTAATACATTTTTCTTGTTTCAATCACCAGACGTACGGGAGCTTCTAAACAATATGCATGCGCTGGAAAAATAAGGATACAGCGGCTTCCGAGCTTCTCTCGGTACTGCAGAACAACATCTTCTACGTCGTAGAGTATCGTGAAACGACCCTTCACCTGTTGACGAGTTTCAAGGAAGCATTACATACAAAGTGAGTGATAAAGGACTGAATAAGAGATTAGTTTGCTTAATTGTTTTTTGTTCATATTCTTTAGAGCTTACCTAAGAGATGTCATAGAAGTGGCGCATCTATTCTTTAGCATGTTGCAACGATTCTGCAAGGGCACGGTACGCGTACAGGAGCGGGTGAAAGCAAAGCGCAAGAAGGCTAAAAAGCAACCCCGTAAGAAAACAACCGAAGAGCAAGAGGTAATTCAACATTGTCCTTTTTCCCCAACATTCAATTCATTTCGTTATTTCGTTCATATTTCAACTTCCAGGAAAATATCGAAAATCGATGGCTGCAAGAAGCGCCAACCATTGCCTCGTTGCTGGAAATGGTGAATTTAAGCAGCAGGAGCTACCCCCGCCGTTCGATCGGCCTCTTCCGTTCCTGTTGAGGAGCAAAAGTAATAAATATATTTAAATATATTCCATTTCCCTTAGAACAAACTGAAATGCCTTCTAACATGCTCTTACTTCTTCCCCATCTTTCAGAGGAGATTGTTTGAAGAGCATCCATTCGTTGCTGAGGAAAAAGAACTACGAACAGGCAATCAAATGCTGTATGCTGCAAGGTACGCTCTTGATATTCGATTTCTTTCATTCACAACGTTTAATGTTGTTAATATTTAAAACTCACGCGCCACAGATCGGTTTGACGACGAGCAGCTGCTTTGGCAGCGAGACTGCCACCCCGGATGAGGATCTGATCACACTTCAAGACATTTTCGCCGCCAATTTGTCTCTCCGGTAATGGCTTTCCGCTCCGTAATCGATCGCAATAGTGTCGAGTAATGTTTTTTTTCTCCTTTTTCTAGCAACTGATGGGGATGGGGATACGATAATATGGTGAGATGCAAGAAGATTCAGAAGAAGAAGATGAGCTGGAGGAGGAAGGTAAGCAGTGTTGGGAAATATAATGTTCTAGTTCTGAAATATTTGTATACTCTATTGTGTACGTTACAGAAATCGTTAGCATGAGGAAAAGGATTTTAAATTTGAAGAATTTTCGAAACGGTATGAAACAATGATCCTTCTTCCTTAATTTATGTTCATTAAATTCAATTAAAATCCTTTTTCATACAGCCTGGTAGACCATCGCGTGGTTTATGCCTGTACGACGGTGCTAACGGATTGGGAAAAGATCAAGACCACATGTCTGAAGGGCGGCTGTGACACTGCTTTACCGCATTTGTGTCGAGCATAAGATGCCCTCGATGCTGTTTCAGGTGAGGAAATGCTTTCGTAATGTCTAAGCGCTATATTTAATGCTATTTTACCTTCAGGTGTCACTTTTACGCATATTTCAAGCTGTGCTGAACGCGATCGAGGATGAGCATTCGCGCGAACTTCGCCGGCTTGCGATTTACACCGTGCGTCAGCTGCAGCAAGAGGTGCTGACTGGGGCCGAGGATGATGGTGGATTGCTGTTTGCCGAGCTGCTGTTTGCCAAAACGTCGCGAATCGCGTGCGCACTGGAAATAGGCTACGATGAGGTGTTCAACGATAATGGAAGGTATGCACCAATGGATAAACGTGGCTTTAAGTTAAATTTTACGATGCCTTTTTGGATACAATTTCAGGAAAAGGCACAGCTTCCCAAAAAGCATGGACCGAAGAGCAGGAACAGGAGCTGCATCGCTTGTTTATGGAAAATCAAGAAAATCCACAAACAGATCAGGGTAGGAATAATCCTCCTTTTCTTTACTTTCCTTACCGTGCTTGGATTGATTGTTGTGCTCTGTTTTAGATGTTATCGACTGGCTGCTTGAAAATCTGATCGATCAAACGCGCACCGCGCGTGGCGTGATGAAGAAGCTGAAGGAAATGGGCCTTACCTTTAAGGCGCCGACCAAAAAGAGCAACGCAAACCGGCAGCAAAGGCTAACGCTTGACGAGCCCACGAAGACGGCAAGCTCGGTGTGCTCTACGAGGAGCTGCGGCTGGACAAAAACCCGCTCAAGAGCATTGCGGAAGCGTTCGAAAAGAAGTTCACCCGTCCGGCCATCGCTCGGCGCATGGTTTACCTGGGATTGATTGCAGACGTGGCCGAATAATGCATCGAAGCGGCTTGCCAACAACGAACGGCGAGCGAGCGGTAGCGATGGTTCGTCGCAGGACGACGAAAGGAATAGGCACTTCCTCCGACGAAGAGGAGGAGAGGAGAAGGCGGAAATTTAATCAAAGCATCAACAAGCAGCTGAATGAGCCGCTCGTGAAGAAAAACCTGAAAGCGCTCCGTGGCGACGACATGAAGCAAGCCGTACGGTGGATCGTCGAAGTGCTTCGAAGAGGTTCGCAGTCTGTACGAAGACTCGGATCCATCGGAAGACACCGAGGGAGGCGTTCCGATGATTCCGATTGCACCGTACCAAACCGCTGCCCTGAAGAAACCGGAATTCAAGCGTTTTGCTACGGTCGCTCGGTGTGATGGACACTGGCCGGCAGGTGAGAATGATTGGCAGCTCTGGTTCAAAAGGTTCTTAATGATTTATATTCCTTCCAGTTCGTGTACCATCGGACTACCGTTTCAACTGACGCCGGAAGAGTTGAAAAAACGCATGGAAATATTAACTGCTTTCTGTGAGAGCACCGACAGCAGCGGATGAAGACGAGGAAGCGGGGAGATCGAAGCGTTGTTTTGGCCTTCAGCTGCTTCAGAAGATGAAATGGATATGAACAACCACTACGAAGAAGAACGCCGATCGATGTCACCGCGCTGATCGTGTCGGAAGATGATCTTGCAGATGAAGATCGTCGGCAAACCGCACAGCTGCTACCTCCAAACGAAACCGATCTGATTCGTCCGATGCGACGTCGGAAGTGTCGCTAGTACAGCGGCGCAAAAAGAACAAGCGCGTAAAGTCACAGAGCACAGCTAAGTCTTCAAAGCAGCGAACGTCTGCTTCGCAGCTCGCTGAGTCGGACGATGAGGTGAAAATAATATCGCCAAAGCAAACGCGGCTTGTTATTTCGGACGACGAATCGGACATGGATACTACCTCTAACAAGCAACCGCGGTATATCCTCGCAGGGGGACGATGTGGGGGAAACGATAGCACCAAAGCAAACACGGCTTGTAATCTCGGACGATGATTCGGAGACGGAAGCTTCCCCCAAGCAACAAACAACTGGTGGCGCATCCTCCGTGTCGGAGCTACCAGCAGAAGGCCAGAGCCCAGAAAATCGATCTAAATCTCAGAAAGGGCGCAGACGTGCCGCCGTTATCAGTAAGCGATGAGGAGTGAGGAGGGGAGTTGTACAGTGCGTACACAAACACAAACAAAGATCGTTATTATTTTTTACATATTTTGATGTCGTAAAATCTGCTTCAAGTTCAATGTAGGTGAATAAAGTATAAACTTCTACTCACAAAGGATTATTTTATTTTTAATGTGTTTTACATAGTTTACTATGTTTGATTTTTTTGTATCACTCGTTTCGAATGTCTATGGCCTTGATATCGACAAACAATAATGCGGGAACCACGCGTTCGTTTCAAACAAACACGTCCACCAGTGCTATAGGTTGCCATGGCAACGGCT
>NW_024428496.1:0-26564 GCF_017562075.2 Anopheles merus | reverse complement strand
GGAAAGCTGCTTAGTTAAGTGCTTTAATGCGGGTGGCGGTGTTTTTTTATGGAGTGTTTCGGGCGATGGGAGAACGATTAGCTTATTGAATCGCCTTTCATGGCAGATTAGTGTGAAAGGTTTGTTTAGAAAAAAAAAACTGCGCTAAATGGAATGTGAAAATTGTGTTTCCAATGGATCTAAAAATGGACCAAAAGTCGGTCAAATTCAATCATGAAACAGAAACAATTGCTTAAAACTGCAATGATGTGTTGCGTTTTGCGGTACTATGGGAAAAATGCTGTATGGATTGCATACCTTTAGGCGACATAACAGAAACAACGCCTACAGTGTATGCAAACCGCATCACAGCATGTTCTTCCTTTCTTTATGGAGAGCTTAAATAGTATCATGAAACAATGGCGAGTGCTCAACGTGTTATGAGTGTGGAAGGCTTTTCTCCCATTCTTTGTTTTTTGTCCTAGCACCTGACAAAAACCAACAATCCTAAATAAATATTTAAATATCTCCTTTTGTGTCCAGTTCCCCTACTACCAAATTGCAGCACCCAATTCCAAATGTTCTAATATCGATTATCCTTCTATTGGAAACTCTCCCTAACACGCCGTTATCGTACCTGCAGCCACTTTAGGTTTCGATGCCTGCAACTTAAAACTTTCTCTTCCGAGCTGCGGTCAAGTAAGCCTCTTTGCTCTGCCCCTTACGCTGGGTGGTGTGGGCTTTTTTGGTTAGGTTTTGCGATGTTGTTCTACTTTTCAACACTCTCCGGACGCAACGAAGAAACCATCCCGCAAAGCAACTAAATTCTATAGAGAAACTCCTTTGTGCAAGTTGGTGAGTTTTTTTCCTTCTAGTTTGGGGGGGGGGGGGGGAGGGAGGAGGTGTAAAAAACCGCAGCTAAAATAGAACCGGAGCGGCAAAACCGAACGGATATTGGATCGAGTTCCGGTTCCGATAAACTACCGGAACGGCGCTCGGGGTTTTGAGGGTGCTGGCGCCGGTTTGCGGTGGTGCGGGTTTTGTGTAGCCAAAGTGTTCGTGTTTTTTGGGTGAGTTTGGAAAATCCACATGCACGTACGTACACACCCGCATCGCTGGCTTTGCGCCTCTCACCTATCTGAGCGCCTCGATAGCGTGGCTTATAATGGCATTCACTTTATGCCGTGCGCTTTGCACGGTCGCAAGAATGGTGGGGTTAAATGGGAAGTTTCCGTAATCCGAGCATGAAGTTTCTTCCCAAACGGTGTGAAGGTGTGTTGCGAACTGCCGGGAGAGGCTTACCTGCCGGGCGAAATGGTGTTGAAAATTCGCTGTCAATACTTTGGCCGGGAAGCTGCATCTTGTTCTCGATTAATCCTTTACTTGCGGACAGCCTTGTTTGGGATTTTGAGGTGTTTTATGGACATGGAGATACTTTGTTCGTTATCTACGGACACATCAAAATATATTGGACAGCTTTCGGAGTGCATTAGTCACTTGTGTTGGCGTGGTTATTGAAGATTGTTCTTTAAAAAGCTTTCGAATGTTCATCTTGAGAAGCAAGAAGCATCAAACTCAACTAAAAGCAATCTTCAATAGTCTATAATGAGCATTTCTTTTGTACATTTTAGCAATCCTTTTCAAGAAATATAATGACCCTTTGGAGAACTCTCGTCACTCGGTTAAATCGCCTACTAAACCGGATAAAACTATTTATAATCTGCCTCTGAAGCTCGTCGTTCAATACACCGCTGGAAACAAAGAATGATCAAGCTTACCTCACTAGCATATGACTTTTCCAATAGCCGGCAGGACCCGAACAGTCCGTCCGACAACCAAACTGACAGACACTGGGGCTGGGCTGAAAGATTTTCCATTTTGATAAGGGTTCGATCGCCGGGTGGAACGATCGGTGGCAGCAGCAAACTTTTAATAACTTTCTTCGGACTTCGCCTCGTCGATGTGCCATTGTGTTCGATGCAGCATTGTTGCATCCATGCATGGAAAAGAGCAAATGGATAAAGGAAACCACCGCCTGTGTGAAGGAGTGTGTGGCGTGGTAAAAACTTTCTGACTACTCGGGAAATCACCGGAAGTCACAGTGCCACTCTGGTCATTGTGGGAGCTGCAGCAGAAAGAAGTTCCACACTCTGTCCAGAAGTGGTTGCCCTTTCGTAAGTTGATCCCCCTTGTCATCGAGTCAGGACATCGAGTCAGTTTGCCGGGGCTTTTCGATTGAAAGAATGTCGATAAACAAGTTTCAAGCTGCTGGATCCAACTTTGACGCCCTCGATGCACTTTTACTTCACCGTGTTCGGGTTGGTGGCGTACGTGCTGTACGGTTCATTTAAACTTGATGAACCGTACAGGGCAGAGCTCGGCATAAATTTGCTCCCTCTTTTCGGATGCGGATTTCGCAATCAGGTGATTTCATCCGATTGATTAAATAAGCAATACAAACAAATTATTCCCGCACTCGATTTGCGCACAATAATTTAAAAGAAACACAGATAATTTGCAAGGAAGGCCGAAATGACATGGCCATGTGAGGTAAGCGAGGTAAATTAATTATCACCAATCGACACTGGTACGAGAGCCAACTTTTGCGAGCAGAGTGGTAGGTCAGGTATTTGTGTTTTTCGATTATGTTTGCCGATATGATGCTGCCTCTGCTGCACATCTGCGGTTGTTGGACAATTTTCATGATTGTGATTGTAATACCATTAAAAAAACAACAGCACCAAAAACATCAACCGCAAACCAATGCCGTTTGCTGAACGGTGCAAAAAATGCAATTTGATGGCATATCGACGCGGGTCGGTTTCATGTCCAATTTCATTTGAAAGGAAGCTCGATATCGCTGTCACTGCAAAGGGAACGAAACGTATGCCACACCATAAACCATCCAACGGTGGCGGTGTATGATTGAGAAGTATTGATGCGTTATTTCGTGTGGAAAATTTATTGCAACCAAACGATGGTCTATAGCGGTGTACAGGAGCGAGTGAATGGGTGCGAATGTCACAGGATTTGGTTTTTGTGGGTTGAAAAAAAAAATGGCTGAATATAATTTCAAACAGTAAAGAGCGAACATAGAGTATTCATTTCAGTGACGAGCGGCTTTGTTCTGGATGTTGTGCGTTGAGGGCTAAATATTAGCGGCGTGACATTTGGTGTTGTTTTTTGTACCTAGTGTTGGTGTTTGTATGTGTGTGTGTCGCAAGTGGAACAATAATCCGTGTGATTTAATTATGGCAGCGATATTGATGTTCCGTGCTGATTTATTGTGGTATGTTGTTATTAAATTGAAACTGTTCAAGCGATAATGAAAGGTTGCTCGAGAGCTGCTTTAATGGATTTGTTATGAGCGTACACTGGGGACGAACCTGTATCGCTATTGAGCTGTTTAAGCATGAACTGGTTGTATGGTGCATTGGTAAGTGTGTGGACGGTAACACCGTAGGTAGTGGGATCAAACCCCCCAACAAAGAAGGATCTCTTTGTTCTCCAAAAAAAAAAGGATCTCCAAAAAGCTTTCCTCAATAGTTGTGTTCCCAAGTGAGAAGACGTAAAGAAAAATAACCTATAGTAGTCTAGTCGTGATGAAAAACAAATTTACGTGATTTATGAGTTAATTATTATTTACTCATCCCCAGTTATTTCTGTTTTGGCGCTACCACGCTCCAACTCTCTTTGTATTGTTCTACGAATAGGAATGAGCTCATTATTCCCGACCCCTTTCTCGCACCTAAAACTCTCTCCCTCTCTCTGCCCCGCCATCCGCGCTAATCCGTTTTGGCAGCAAATTATGCAGAATCAGTCAAGATTAAGAAACGCAGCTCAGGCGGCCGCCTAATTACTCCTGTGGGAGCTCTAATGAGGGGTAAGAGAAAGAGAGAGAGAGAGTGTGCGATGAAGTCCGATTATGATGCTGCCTTCCACCTGATGAGTGTCGGTGGTGCCTTACATCGTTCCCGCCCCCTTTCGCTAGAAGTCATCCACTGCCGTTGACTGCCCATGAGTGTACTGTGCGGTGACTACCAGCGGCGGCTGATGGATAAAATTCAATTTTGACTTTCATCGCTGACGGCGTCGAGTTCATGTGCGAGCTTGGAACAAACTGCACCCCGGTGGGCAATTTGTGAGTGATTTAAGTTTATTTCCCATTCTCCCTCGCGCCCCAAACTTTTCGGTATCAGTCGCGCAGTTTTTGTCTATGGCTGTTCTACGGTAAGCTATCTCTAGCTTTGTTCTAACTTTTTTTCCTTCCCATCTCGTTCCAGCTGGTTGGACAGTTTAGTTCCATATTTTTTTGCTATTACCTTTTACTCAGACACAACTCAGTTGGAACTAGTTCTACAATTCGTGGTTTTTTGCTGAGCTGTTAAACTTTTCCTCCTTACTAATATGTTTTCCCTATCGGTAGCGTAGCGTTTTCCCTGTTTGTTCCACTTTCTATTTGTTCAATGTAATTTCATAGGATCCTACCCTGCAGCGGAACACCATCCTAATGGATTTGGTCAGTGATAGAGGGGAGGGGAGGGGGATTTTAAAAGTTTTTTCACATAACACATTCCCTAGAAAAAGCACAAACGAGCACAAACGCTCGGCCATACCATAAAACACTACTAACTAGCTGGCTTTCCCCCAACGAGTTCAATCACGTGTTGGCTTTATTCTCGAGCAGAATCAGTTGTGAAACAGACACACACAAAAATTAAACATTCATAAGTGTTAATGACAAACCTTCTAAAGGGTGATTGGGGCTCTCGGTTGAGTTTGTATTTTTTGTTGGCTTCGTTTTTCATTTTCCAACAATTTCAACTTGTTGCCTGTGCCTGACCGTTGCCACCGCTGGTGCTTTATCAATTGTGAAAAAGTGGTTTAAAATTAATGACGAGTTAATGGGAGGCTATGGCAGGGTTTTTTGCTGGCTGCTGCTTGCTGTTTCGATTTTAAACTACTGCTTCTATCTCTCCTCTTTATCATTTTTTAACGATGCTATTGATAGATAAAAGTCAATAGACTGGGAGCAAAAAACTGAACTTTAATTCTATCTACCCATTAAAAAAACCATCGTTTGCTGATTGAGCAAATGGAGTCAAAATGGGGTGAAAAAACATGGCTTAATTGCTGGATAATGTTCCGTGTAAATAAAAGTGGATCGATTTTAATGCTTCAATCGGGATTGCTTAAAACAGCGAAGCTTAACGCTTATTATTATTCTGAGGAAATACGGACTTTTGAGGTAGAGACTGTGCAATTTTAATTTCTACTTGTTTATTTACTCATCAGAGTTTAAATAATCAATGATTTAAGCTTCTTTGTTGCTTAATTTTGTACAATTAATACTCGTTAAGCTTTTTAATGCAAGCAGACAGCAGTACAACTTCGTGTGGCACGAGTTTAAAGGGTGTATGAATAATGACTTCCCATCAGACGATCATCATCCACGCATGATGTGTGCCTCCCAGAGGGTTTGCTGGCAAATATTAGCTCGACTTCCACTCCCTTGCCCTAACAAACAGCAAATACACGCGAGAGCTAATCGTGCGTGTTGAATTAAATTACTTCAAACATAACGCGGAACCTGGATCGCTCGCTGCACGCAACGTTGCCGAGGTTCGATTAGGTTCGCATCAGAATTATGCTGTGCACTCGGGAGAACAATCGATTTCGGTACATTGTTGAGCGAACCAGCAAACGTTAATCGGCACGCTTCCGCAATATGTTATGATTTCCATTTCCATCCAAGAGTCCGGACAGGAAGCAACGATCGCAACTACACCGGCTCATCATTGTCTGGGAGCAATTAATGGCAAACACAGCAAAAAAAAAACCTCCGCTTGACAACAAACCACTCCACCACGGTTTCGGAAGTTGGATGGCTCACTTGAATGGAGCAGTGGTGGTGGTTCACAGGTAAGCAACAGGATGGCGATGACGATGGTTACGAAAATCAATCACACATCCCTAATGCTCACATTGTTGAAGGTGAACGTGCCAGAACTAATAATAACCCTTAGCCTACGGACCGTTTTTCACCACTGGAGTAGGGGGCTTTGTGGGAATGATGGAAGGCTTCCCCTACTCCTCCCCTACCCACTAATGTCTACCATGTCATGCGAGCCGGAACTCGATATGTTAAAGAATGGCCGTAGGTGGATTTGCCGCGCTCCTGTGTGCAGTGGGAATACGATTACGCGCTTGGAGTCGTTGGAAGGAGAGGGTAAGGGAAAGGGGTAGAAAATTAAATAAAACTCGTACAAACATCGCATCCCTGCTGGCAGTTAAAGGACCAAATTAAGCAAAAAAGGCAAACCATGGGACGCGCTGGATCTGGCGATGGAGTCGTCTCCGTACAGTGTGCCTGACGAGTGTTGCAGTTGGTATAGAACTCAAGACGTGGTATTGAACTCAAACTCATTAATGACTATTAATCAAGTGGTTTCTGTATGATGTAATATTTGCAGGTTATATACTTCATTTCAGTGATTTAAATTACATATTACAAAAGATGTTCAACCCTATAATTTCAGTGAAACAAATACCTAAAAAGGTTTTTTCTTTTCTATTTACGTCATATCCCACGTTCCGTCCAACACTGTACTGCTTTACTCTTTGTTCTCTGCCGAAACAACGTCGTTAGACGGTGCTACTTGACCATAACTCGTGATACTTTATTTGGCAATGTGACACATGTGACGAATCATTCCCGGGGCCACATCTAAGCAAACAGAAAAAAAAACACACACACACACATTCCATACCAAAAACGCTAGCCGAATGATAAATGCTTCCCGGGATAGCCGCGGTGACACGTGATGCATGTTCCAGCAGTGTCAAGATACACATCAGCCCAGCGTGTCCGTGTAGTTTGTCTGGAAAAGCCGAAAAAGCCGACCTCGGCGTACGGAATGAAACATTCTCACCCATTCCCCCTGAGGTCTGTGCGGAGGGATCATAAAAAACAATGCCCTTATGCAGCATGAAAGGAACTCGTCGCTGTAGCTACCGGGTCTTTTTGCAGCAAGAAAGGCGCCTCCCTGGAACGCGGGTGCCTTTGCGCGGAATATGTACGTAAGCGCATGCAATCGGCACATGGTTGCTATTATTTTTACGTCCTGCACGAGTTTGTGTGTTTGCGTTCGGTGGCATATTAAGGCCTTTGCGTAACACGGAAGTTGGCCTTTAATTTTCCGCCATCGTAGATAAAAACAATCTCCTACTGTGGGTGGGCTATGGGTGACTCCGTGTTTGGGGTGTTTACGTTTGCTGCTGGTGCATTTTTCGAGAATAAACCTGGAACGAAGAGGAATAAAGGGAACAAGGGGAAGCGGAATAGGCATGATGCTCTTGCAGATGTTGCAGCACTGCTGCCCTGTAGTTGATGTCGTTCAAGTGTGAGAAAAAACATAGAAAAGTGGTAATGATACAATTTCAATCTTTTTTCCTCTAAGGCAGTGCTCTTCAACATTTTTAGGATTATGTACCATTTGGCTTTGGAAGTAACTCTTATATTGAGGGCAAATATTTTGTAGACTTAGTTAAAAGCTTTTTGATCAAAAATATATTTAAATCTTCTTCTAGATATGCATGTTGCCAAAATGTAATCTTGTTGTGGGTACAAAATTGCAGGATATGTTTTGTAACAATCGACAATAAGGCCGTAATAATAAACTAAATAAATGCATTGTATTAAACTTTTCTTTTCATATATAAATTTTTTCGTGGACCCCTTCTTTTAACTACAATGCTGTGTATAAATTTGAACAGATTGGAAAGAACTGCCGTAATGCATAAATTTATGACCATGTGCATCAAATCTCAAATAGAACAGTAACGATTTAAATGCATTTGCATGAAAAAACGGTGAGATTTTTATAGAGTTTGTTATTAACTTTATCATTGATCGATCGTTTATCAAGGATCGTCACTGTTCCGTTTACACGACAGGGTCGTGAAACCCTGTTTCTGCTGCATGGGCGACAGACGTTAGAATAAGATTTGTTAATGTATTAGAATTAAAGCGAATGCCATGATGGAATTTACAACTGAAATACACGTCGAAGAGCAAACAGTCGTTTTAGATTAAAATATTGATAATGAGCCTAGAGTTTTCATTTTTTGGTTTTAAAAGATTGAGAAATCATTTGCAAATTGAAAACAAAACTATTTACTTACTTACTTACACATATGTACTTTGATTTCATTCACAAATTGTTTTCCAAGTTTTCCAAGATATAGCATATATGCTTTACAACTTATTTTTACGTATACTTCCTATGTTGAGTCTTCACATTCTTGCTGTATTTTTAATAAACTGTAGTAGTATTTAATATTAGTAGAAGAAGGGTTATGCCTTAACCCAGCTGTGTCAAACTCATTTCGATTGATAATAAAAAATATACCCCAATATTTATATAGTATACTGTTTAAAATCATTATTGTTAAAAAAATTGACTTTGTATGCTCCTCGCTTCAAATCTGGAATCGTTTCTTATTTACAAATTTGCGATGTTATATTTCATTGTGCTCTTTTTTATTAAAAAAAAAACGTTTAATGTACTCTTAATGTCACATGCTATTTCTTTTATCCTTTTTATAAAAATATGAAAAACAAAATTTTCATTAGTAACGTTCTCAAACGGCAGGTCTGTTAGAAAATATCGCTCAACCACACTTTTTCACTGTGGTAGGGGAAGTCTAGCAGCCTGTTGCGTATCTTTTTCAAGGAATCCAAGCTATCCATCGCTGGATGAATTACAAAAATATTGTCCTGCAATTTTTCGGCAGATCAAGAGAAAAATTGTAATATAACGTGTTTAAACATTACTTTTCACAAATTTCCAAGTTCCAAGTGGTGGTATATTCATTTCTTATTACAAAAACTCGTATTATACGAAAAATTTTGGTAAATTTCGATAATTTTATCTGACGAAGATTCGTGGTGTGTGATCCCACAAAGGTCGGCAAATATTTTTTGGCATTTGAAGCGTCTTGAATGATTCGCAAATTGAGGAATGGACTTTGTGAGCTAATCTATTAATAAGCTATGTATTGCAGGGCTTCGGCATTTCGATTATTTGAATCCTTAATCTAAATTCCTCTATCTTAAGCGTAATCATTTCATTTTGGTTTTGATTTTTGGGGAGTTTGGAAAGTACATTGATTCATATTGTAGAATGGGGGTACGAATAATTTAAACTTGGTTACAATCGCTTTCAATGAGTCATAAACATTAGATATTAAGGCTGGAAATAGACGAACCGAGATCGTCGCGGTACCGCGAAATTCGCGCCTTGTTTATAACAGTTGTCTAATCGCGCCTGCTGTTTCGCAGCGATACCCAACTTTGGTATTGCTGAGATTTTCGCGGTAGCGAGAACCGATTATTTTTACTTTTTCTGGTGGGTTTGTGTGAAAACTCATGTCGAGAAACGAGTTTTGTATTTTATTTTGCATGAACTATGTGAAATAAATAATTTGATTAGCGAATTGATTAAAAAAATCATCTTAGCACATTCAATCGTCACCAGACCTCGGATGGTTCGACACACGAACCGCGATTATCTCGCCTACCGGTTAGATTTTAAAACAGAATTGACAGCTCAAGTCATACGCGATTTTCGTGGTACCACCACGATCTCGGTTCATCTATTTCCAGCCTAACATGTTTATGGTGGCATGGTTATGAAAAAAAAAAATAGAAGTGAATCCAATCGAATATCAAAAAATTTAACATTCTAAGGTCGCAGCCGTGCAGATCCGTACGAAACAATTCGGAGTCGACTGAAGCCTTTACTCGGCAGTCGGAGGCATTGAGATTGTCAAAATCGGTGAGACCGACCAGAGCCATTTCTGACTGCAAACTAGCCGTGCGACTACCGATGACTTCAACGGTTTCGAATGGCTCTGGACGGCTCTATAGGCTTCGGACGGTAACGAGCGGATCTGTTGGTTTGATTTAACCGGAATCGGAGTCGGAAAAGCTAAGATCGGAAATGGTTTTGAGCCGTGGATGCGATTCCGATAATCTATCACTAGTTGTTGCGAAGTTTCCAAGTGTGTGTATCAAGTTATTTTCATTCCTATTTCGTTTCTAGACAGTTGACACAAATCTGTTTTTCCATATAAAATGTGCAATCGATTCTGCACAAAATTATGCTAATATTCAGAATTTAATCGAAACATAATACGACTGAGGTTGCATTCGATATAATGTTTCTTAAGGGTTTCGGTTGTTCTGTACGTACGTGTAGAATAAGTTTGTTAGATGTTATGGGTACATTAATGATATTTCGAATAATATAGCGACAAAATGACTGTTCTTCTCTAAAAATTTGAACACACTTCAACAAATAGTAATAACAGATTTTTGATTTGCAGTGCTTTAAGCAATTCTCAAAATATTCATGCGGGCCGCATTCAAAATCGAGGCGGGCCGCATGCGGCCCGCGGGCTGCCAGTTTGACACACCTGCCTTAACCTAATTATGCTATCTTAACCTAATTTTTAGCCTAAATTACCCTAAACCTAAATGTATATTGAGCCGATTTCACGTACTGCCGTGTGTGAAGTATCTCTACATTTTTCGATTAGCTTGGTCGTTTGATGCGGTATGTGATTATCGAGTGGAGCTACTCCGCAGATAGCATAAAGATCTGAATTCCTTGAGAATTGATCCTAATTTGCTATCATACAAAAATATATAATAAATTTATTACCATTTTAATATTCAAACTGATGCATTATAGACCAAAATTGATGACAACAATGCAAAACATTAACACAAAAATTGAGACCACTAATCAAAAGAGAAGAGAAGAGAATCAAACAGTAAGAGAAGATAAGATACGATTAAATAAAATTTGGTATTTTAGAAACAACATTCAGCAGTAAAGACACAGTGAGACAAAAAAAGTTATTTTTAGTCCTTTTTTTCAATTCTGACTCTGTTTCAAATCATCAATTATGTCTTGGCGCGTGTTTTAGTGAAATAAAGGTAAAATTATGATCCTCATAAACCCATCGAAGTGTGTGAAAAATAATAGAATCGATAAATTACACCCGATTGGAGCTCGATCGTACTGAACGAACGATTGTTTGCGGACAAGCAGTATTTGCCAATTGAACACTCATAATTTTCTCTGTCTGAGTACCTTATTAGAGGACTCCGCCCGGTTATTCCGTCTTTCCATTCCATCTTCACCTTTTCATCGTTTGCAAATCAGAACTTACCAAGCGAAAAAAACGCACTTCCTCAGCACGCTTCAATGGCAATCGTTCATCACTGTCATTTTCATCGTTCCCGTCCAGCGAACGAGCAGTTCTTTGGAAAATGAGGGGTAAAACGACACGAAACATTCTTCGAAAAAACCGGCACCGGCTAGAGCAATGGGGTTGGGGAGGCAGGCTCAGATAGGAATAGTATTTTGAGCATAAATAATGGCGCTCTGGCGAAGATTCGACATAGTTTTCTTTGGCAGTTCCCCCACAGCCAAGATGGGGGTTTGCGGTTTTCTTGGGCGGAAAAGTTTTTCCCTTGCACGCCCCTTCCCCTCCCGAATCCCCACCACAAACTGCTTGAGTGACAACAAACATCACGCCATTGTGATGGTATAATTAATTAGGTGAAAATTAGATATGCTCTGGTCATCTGTCGTGTGCAAAACCGACTGTGCGTAGTACTCCGGTCACAGTAATGTCTTGACGGCTCCCGGAAGGACGTCCCCGACAGATTCCTCGGTGATTGTGAGTGACAGGTGGTTTGTTTTTTCACCATATACGTGTGTGCATGTGTGTGTGTGTGTGTGTGTTGTTTCTTCTATCACGAGCACGAGCATGCGGAAGCAAGTCCATCTTGCTGTCCATACTGTACTGGGCGGTGTGTATGGTTTGCCTCATCTTTTTGGTGGCTGACATTACAAGGCCACATCGTTGCGGTTGTCTACGTTGTATTTTCCTTTTTTTCCACCCAGCTCAGTCTAGGTTGTCGAGCAACAATGGCGTAATTTGTTAAGCTTCTTTGACGCCAGTCCATTGGGCAAAGCTACATTTTCGTATGCTTCGTTATCATTCATCGCTCATCGTGTCTCGCTCTTTTTATTTTCGCTGAAAGCTAACGTACGCATCAGTCCAGCAAAAGCTGCTAAAAAGAAGGAACAAAAAGTGAAGCAAACCTGTAAGCAATTCTAGGAATCACTATCCTGTTATCACCGTACACATACAGCAGATTCTTTTTGTTGTACTTTACAACAAACACTTGTGCATTTGTCTTTGAACAGACTGGACGGTGATGAATGGAGAGCTTTGGAAAGTTTCTCCGAACGCATCATCCTTCGAGCGGGAAAATAATCTTATTAATAAATGGGACGTCATCGAGCCGTGATGTTGGTGATATTGATAGGAGGAATAAAAGCGATTTGTATTGTTAGCCGGATGTCGTCCAGATAATGGTGTTGTGCAATGTGCTTTGTTTTTGTAGAACTACACGTCTTGAGTTCGAATCTATTCTTTATATGCAAGGGTTTAAAACAGTTTAAAACACGTATAATTTAAATATCGACGCTTAATTAAGTAGCATTGTGAAGGCGTGTGTACACTCTTTCCCACCCAAGCAGTACAGGGTTTTCCAAGTCACTTTCGAATGTGCACATAATTATTCACCGCATCCAAGATGTTGTTCAACAGCTGTCAAATGGTTTAATTGTTTCGAAATGAAATTTCAGTTTCAACACATGATTTTCAACAAATAACAAAGAACTGTCAAACTTAATACAGCTTGAGTCGTGTTGTAATCATACTGTAGAAATTAAAAATTATTGCGACGGAAATGGAATGTCAGATCGATGTGAAACAACATTTTGCATGCGGTGAAGAACAATGTTTACATTCGAAACTAACTTGGAAAACCCTGTATATACATTTATTTGAAGTATTTCAAGCATAAAAGATCCTTATTTTCGGAAACAAAATTGACCTTCCAGGACTCTCAGCAAGCAGAGCTTTTTTCAAATTTAAAACATCCCATTACAGTTTTCTATGTTCGATCTCGCCTCCGATCTCACCCAGGCGAATGTTAGGCAGGGTGTTCAGATTTCCGAAAAATGTGCTATGGATGACGGTAAATTTTAAGCATAATTTTGACTACACACTGCCTCCCAGGCTCCACTCTAGTCGGGGCGGCGATTGTCTTTCTCCCACAGCCACCTCTACCTTTGGGAAATTGTAATTTAAAATTAATCACGCTCCCGATGGCCCGGGGGTGTCCTAGGGCTTTCACGGTCTCGCTTGAAAATTCTATTCAATGACGATTTTTTTTTATTTTACAGCAAAATGGAAAGCTGCGCCTCGAGACAGGCTCGGAGGCATTCTGAACACGACGCGGCGCAAAACGGAAAGCCTCTTGAAGCGCTCATGAATAATGTTCAATCACTGCACGCCCAATCTCGGCTGATAATATAGAATCAATAATGAGCAGAGTATGTACGTGTGTGAGTTTGTCCTCTATTCCTTTCCAATGTTTTTGAAGCGATTTTATATTGAATAATGTTTGGAAATTATCACAAGCACCGGAACGTTATAGCGTCGCGCTAGTGGGCGACAGACAGAGGACAACCACCGTGGAATGGTGGAGATTGCCGGCATTTCGGGCAGACTAGCACCAGTGCCATCGGCAGATGATGAATAATTTACCCGTGCAAATCCAGTCCTGTCCTGACGGGGAGCGAAGTTTTACAACGGCCACGCCATGCACCGATGCGATCCAGTGCGGATATAATTGATTTGATTTATTTATTTTCCACTTCGTCTTGTTGCTTCGGTACTCTACTTGTTGTGCTTTCGTTCTGATTGGTTGTTTAATAATTATTTTGATTATTAGTGTTTCTCCTATTTATGAGTTTTATTGCTTTAAGTTATAAAATCGACTTTTAAAATTTTATATAGGTAAAACATATGCATCATATAAATGATCAACGATAAGAAAGCATATTAAAATTATCGTTCACAATCAATGATTCGATGATTCATTAGTTTGGAAAACATCATGTTTAAAACAACTTGAAATTGATAGCTGCCTCTTGTTTTATTAATTGAATTATTTTGATAATATATTTCATCTTAATTATTGTATATTGTTTAGCAAAACAGCTTGTCAATATTACTTTGGCATCATTTCCACAACATTCAATTATCTTCTTCATGTCTCAATTTAATGAGCTCCATCCCATCGACTCCCTGCTCGGCTAAAATAATGTGTTTATTTATTAACTGCCACTTCTACCGCATAGTTCCACAACCACAAGTGCATTGCTTTCGAAAAGTTTCGCTGTTTCCCGTTTCTCTTACCTTCCCGAATCAGAATCTGTGCCCACTGTGTTTAGCCGATGGGACAGCCGAACGACTCCACGCAAAGCATTCTCGTCAATACAAACACACACTCACACAAAACACGACACTCGAATGCGAAGAAGCGTCTACTCAATTCTAATTATGCTAATGCGTCTGGTGTGCCCCTCCATTATGAATTACAAGCACTCCCGCGTTCGAGTGCATCGAAGCTTTCGGACCGATACCTGGGAAGACCCCCGCCGCTAGACAACCGTGACGCATGCACTCAATGCGAAGCGGGGCTGTTTTCTAGCTTGGAACTGGTTACGATTTACTGGGAGTAAGTGCAGAGCACTTGGAGCAAATTATTTAAATTCAAAATTCTAGCAAATATTGCTCTTCCTTTCCGTCTGGCGATAATTAATTACCAGGTAATGGTTGAAATGGTTCACTATATCGACACGAAACCCATCGATATATTTAACAAATCTCAATTTGAAACCTTTTCCCCTTATTTCATCCTTTGCTGTTTCGGTATCAAATTATTGTGCAAGGTCATCATCACATCCATCTCGGTTGCAGCCAGATCGGTTCGGCCCCGAATGCAAGCTGTTGCAGCACGGTGCAACCGTCGGAAGGATCAGGTGGTCATTGCCGATAGATACAGATCAGATCTGAAGCGTCCAATTTTCCGTTCAGTTTCCCCCTTCCTTAAGCCTTCCTTCCACGAAATCCATCGGTGCATTCCAATGCACAGAAATTCTAGCAGTGGACAGCATGGTGTTGGGTGTTGTGCACTTGTGCTTTGTGCTCTTCCTTCTCTTCTAGCTTTACTTTTGACCTTTGTTTCTGCGTCGGACAGATCCAGGACGAAGGTTTTAGCTGCACCGTAAGCGTTCGATCGGAGGGATCGGAATTGTGGGAATGCTTTAAAACAAAACGACACAATCGCCTGCACTTCGTACCTCTTCACCTGCATCAGCACCATCACCACCACCAATCGAACAGTTGGTATCTCTTTACTTAATAATAATTAATCGTTTCCGTGCATCTTCGTCTGAGGGAACGAAATCTGTGCGATTGTTTCTACACATTTCAGGTTGTTTTTTTTTTTGCTGCGGCTTCTGCTGCTTACGGCACACATAAAATCGGTCGTCGTCGATTGTGGGTCTCATCCTTGAATCTTCTTCTCTTTCAACCTCTTTCGAAAGGAGATGTATGTGTGTGGTGTTTTTTCGCCGCTTGTCTGCTGTTTTTTGTTTAGTTGATTTCGGTTTTTTTCCTTCCTCGATTTGAGATTGCCGCTGCAGAATGCCTCCAGAGCTACGGCCTGCCCCAGACGGTGTTGTGTCTGGTTTTATGACTTATCGGGAATTATAGCATCGCTCACACCCACTCAAAACCGTTTCCGTAATTAACGCAGCAGCAGCAACAGCAGCAGGCTGACGCGGGAGGGAACGGATTTTCGTGTCTTGTTTCTTTTAATTTGCTACACACGATACACGAGGATGATTGAAAATGATGCCAAAGAAGAGTTATTATTTCGATAAAAAATGCATCTTTGAAGCGGAGAACACTCCTCCGAGATCAATGCGCCCTTGACATGGTTCGTTTTTTAAAGAAGATTGTGGATGACGAAACTAGTGATGATTCATTTTGTCGGTAAGGAGGTTGTTTATTTACTCAAACAAGATTTTGCTTTTATTTAATAAAATATCTGTAGTTGTTAAACCCCACAATGGTTTAAAAGTCCTGTATTGTAATTTGTGAAATCTGATATAAAATTGCATAACTCTGGGCGCAGTGCTAATTCTATAGCGAAACTCAGATTGTCCTCCTTTCTCCTTTGATCATGCCTTGTATTGTGTAATCGTACATTAATTTTTCATTTATTTTAATTTGCTTAAAAAACTCGTCACTTCCACCAATGTACACAGAAAACCAATATAATTCATTAATTAAAACATAAATCAGCACCTGTCATCCTGGGTAGCCGGACAACGATTCTGTTTCAATTTGCATAAATGATCTACGCGTGCACCATCGGGACGATCGATATCAATCAAATAACTGTCGAAATACTCTCATTCGAACGATTATTCATTCGCCAATTGAGGGTAGCAGTTTCCATCAGTTTCTGCTGTTCAACGTTCGGTCTCTTCGTGCCGTGTGGCGCTTGCTGTCGATGCGGTGCGTGTGCTAAATGGTGAGTTTGACGTTTGTTATTTTTTATCGCTCCTCCCATCAATACCGTTTACGGTTTTCTTTGAAATTAAAAGAACGAACAGAAGATGAGATGTTTGCACTTGGTGTATTTGTGTCCGTACTTCATTGCGCAAAAATCCTGAAGAGAAACTGTTTTCTTTCCAAGATTTCCTCCCTCGCATGCGTACGACACTGTATACCGAGAGGTTGGGGTTTTTTCTGCTTGGATGCCATTAGTCTTAAGGCGGGTGGATTTTACATTTCTTGTTGTTGTTGTTGATGTTTGAAAGTCGCGCTTTTTTAACCTTCTTTTAGCGTACGCCCTGCGTCTTGAGCACTTTGTACGCTTGTTCGCCCTGCAGCAAGGTACGGGCAACCGCGTCTGCTTCAATCGAACAGAGAAACAAAGCGGTCCTGCCCGCCTGCCGACTGGTGCTGCTGCTGCTGCTGCTGCTAACAACCGCGAACCCACCGCCGTTCAACGCGAATCAAATTGATTTTAGATTTATTGACTTTTGCTTGCATGTTCTAGCACTCATGCCACAACGCAAAGCAACAGAGGTGGGCTTCCCTCCCGCTCTCGCACAGCTTTTATTGCAAACTTTTTATTTCCACTCTCACATCTTCTGCCAGCGTTATCCGGCTCGAAGGACCATGTTTGGTGGCGTCTGGCTCTGTGCCTTGTGCTGTGGTGTTTTTTTATTATTATTTTCTCGCACAACCATTCCGTGTAGGTAGTCGGTACATCGGTTGGCAATCGTAAAACGTTGCGCAAAATTTACAGGCCACACATTACATCGCCGCAGGAATCCGTCACCTGGGAGGAGCCCGGCCCTTCGCGGGCGGTTTGGTTTTATACCCATCTTTTAAACTCACGTACGTAACTCGATACTACGCGTGATCGCCATCATCATCATCATCGTCTTCGCCAACGCTGTCGTCGTCGTCGTCGTTCTGCGAAAGGTGATGAAAGTGAATTGCAGTTTGATGGAGCATAAAGAACGCCGCCAGCCAAAGTGTTGCGAGCGCGCGTTAGGATAATTTCCAATAGAGGAAAGAGGACGCATTGGGAAGAATGGCCAGCAGGTTAGCAAGGGGATTGGGGGCATACGCACGGATACGCCGGCAAAAAAAAGATGGAACGTGTTGATAAACCGAATCGAAACGCGTTGCGCTGATACTTTTCGCACTTTGGCGTTTTAGAACGTTATTAGTATTCTGAATCATTCGGTGCGGTGGGTTCGGCTTGCGAATGTGCCGCAGGTCACAGCTGGTTGTTAGATTTAGATGGTGTGATGGTTGTTTTGGTTGAATGTCGTATACCGCGTGAGATTATAATCAAACTCGGTGGAAAGAAGCAGCGAAATCGTAACGTTTGAACGGTTTCGCCTTTTGTTGGGTGCTTTTGTTTCTCGTACAATGCTTTTATACAATGCCGCAGAGCATGAATGGAAAGTATACATACATGGTATTGGTCCTGTTATATCGGATAGGATAGGGTTCTGGTTAAAGTATCGTACTTTTGTAGTTTTTTTATTAGCATTTTCACCCTCTGCTGTCATAATGAATACTGCAGGAAATAGAACAAATGTCATTATTGACAGTTATAATACAATAAATTCAATTAAGACTCCATATGAGCTTGTTAGCAGAATGAAATTTCATAGTTCGAAGAATGAGAAATGAATTCATGATAGGGAATTTGATTTTCAGCTTTAAAAGGCACATGTTGTCAATTTAATCTGACTTATTTGCAAGGGATTTTTGAGGCTATCTACACTGATACTCTTTAATTTGAAGGATTTATTTAAGCCGTAAAGCATACAAAAGGTTAATATTTACACAGTGGACAGTTGAACGCCGTTTATCCTCTTTGGCTTATAGAGACTCGACCTCGCCCGGATACTCGGATTACACAGAAAATGGATCAAAGTATATATATTATCCAAACTCTTGAGTTTTTTTTCTTGTTGAAATTTTTACTATTATTTGGTAAAACCTAGCCAGTTTTGAATAACTTAATGTTTTTTCAACGAAAATATTTGAAACTTACCAAGATTTTCAGCGTTTTTTAATATGACAATGTGCTCTGATAACGGGTTTTCAAACATCGTTCTCAGCACGCCATGTCATCTTTGTATTGAACTGTCATTTATCAAATGGTGTTAGTTACACCGTTACATCAGTGGTCTCGAACCTATGTTCCGCGGACCACTTGTGGTCCGTGGCAATAGCAGAAGTGGTCCGCGAAAACATCGATTTTTTTTAAAGAACAGCTCATTACAATACATATCGTGCAATCTTTTCCCACAATGAAGACACAATTTTCAACAGACATTCATAGAATAAGATTTAATCATATTGTTGATGGAAAAGCTTTGAATTAAGTCTAAAAACTACATGCCCTCAACATATGTGGGCCGCGGCAGAAGCATTTTCAAAGCCAAGTGATCCGTGATCCTAAAAAGATTGGAGAGCTTTACAGCACCAAAAACATCTTTTTCTTCTTCTTTTTGTGGCTATGAAACTATACCAACAAAGAGAGTCAAATGTTAAGATATTTGTCAGATTACAAATTTAAGCTAATTTTTCTACTTAATGGATCACTCGTCACATTTCTATCATTTAAATCTGGCATTTATATGTATTCAATTATTTAATATTGCCAATAAATAGGGAATCTTGTTTGCATTACAAAAAAATCTGTTGAATTAGAACAATTTGTTCAAATAACTGTAAAACTTAATAAAAAAAGATCATCAGAAAACTCTGGAACTAATTACAATGCATAAAGGCTAGTTTAGGTTTTTTGAGTCATGTTGTTTTATCTTCATGGATTCAAATATTATTAATAACATATTTTTAAATGGATCGAAAATGCCATATCTTGTGCATAAACTATAAAAAAAAAAAAACAAATGACCACACACGTCTCTTACTTTTAGGACTGAAGACGCTTCAAAACAGACGTTGAAACTAACAAGAAAGCTTCATTGCAGTGTCAGGAACTAGGAACTAGGACTAGGAACAATTGATGCACCTTCGATTATATAAAAATTACGGTTTTCCGTTGCACGTTTAGCACTGCAGCAACCCAGAATACTGTACGAATCGAGACACACGAGTGTCCCTATTATTTGACTATCACCTAAGCGAGACAACATTTAGAAACATATCAAGAAATAAGTACTAAAATATGCCCTCGTTGAACCTTCGTGGCGGATGGGTAATTTTTAAATAAACAATACATAATAAATGACATGGCTTTTCAACATCCGGTACAGCACAGCTCTCAACTGGTGGTCTACGATACAATCCAATGAGACAATCCGTGAGTCTTCGAATGTTGCAATATATGCTTGACAGAAGCATGCTGAAAATTCCAATATTCTATCTTGAATGTTAAAACAAGCCATTCATATGCCTATTGCACAATTGCATACCTTCAGGCGCTATTCACATAAAATGAGAAGTTATGTTCTGATTCGTCTAAAACGGCCAGTCTTCTAGGTACAAAAATACAGACATTTGAACGCATACTTTGTAAATAATCCCTTTTAATACGCAAGCACTAACGTCGCTCCACGCTTAATTGCAATCCTTTCCCCTTGGTTTCGTTCCGTGAAACGCAATCGTAACGTATCCTCCCCCTTTGCGTTCGCTGACGGAATGCGTTTCTGCTCTAAGTAACTCGATGGAAAATTCTGAAGATTCCAAACGCGTTTGCAAAACTTTTACCGTAGCATAATTGCTTGCGCAGCGAGAGCTCCCAGTGTCGCTGTGCCCTAACCTAGCTTGCGCGTATGTGCGCTCGCCTGCTTGTATGTTCGCGTAATCGTTGAAAATCCCACGCTTCGTTCCCATTTTTTCGCGCTCGTGTGGCGCAAGAATTTTGAGGGAAGCTTTCTGCCCCGTGTAGGAGGTTGGACTGGGGGAGAATTCATCATCATCGGCGGCAAGCCGAGCGGCGCTTTTGCAACAACGCCAGGGACGCCCGACCGCCTGCAACCTAACATAAATGGGCGGAAATGAGTGAAAAGTAATCACATCCTTTGTATGGCGGGCGTGTTTCAACCGTTGGATAATGTTCGCGATGTTCACTTCCTTTTTTCCACTGCTGCTGCTTTGAAATGTTTTATATTGCTTCCCGCTAGGCAGGCAAGACAGGCGAGCAGAGTACGGTGTGGCCACGGCCACCCCAACATCCGGCAGCTCGCTGTGTGCATCGGGACGTTTTCTATGTCTTCCCGTTTTTGCTTGCTTCCGAGTGCGCGAGTCTCGCTCTCAACTCAACGGTAGAAATAATAAAAAAAACTCCCTGAAACCCACACCCGTAGCCACCCACCGCGAAACGGGTGCGTACGCTCCGTGCGGAGGGAAGGTGCCCGGGGTGCCCAATGAAAGGAATTTCATCGCGGAAGATATTTGCTTTGGTGAAAACGTAAATAAAAGATGGTTTTGAATAGCCGAGCGGGAGCAAACATTTGCTCAGGCAAGCGACAGCGAGGCAGGGCCGAGCGGCACGGCTGGCTCAAGCCCTTCCCTTGTATGTATTTGTGTGAGTGTGTGTACAGGTGCAACCACGCAATGAAAAAGTTAAGCCTATACGAGGAAACCATCACACATACCTTCATTCCTGATGTTTTAGTTTCATTCCCATCGGGCCCTTGCTTGGTCGGTTTAGGGCAAACTAGGACAGCGGTGACAGTAGCGAACCAGGCCCCTGCCAAAACAAAACAAAAAAAAAAAAGCGCAACCACCAAAATGACGCATCGTCCCGTCGCACAACCCGCCCGCGTTTTGTCCCTTTCTTCCGCAACGATGTGGAACGAAGGAAAAGTTTTCGGGCGCACGCGGACGACGAGATGGACACGTGGGAAAAGTTTCACCGTTGCAGTTTTGTTAATTAAGCACTAACTCTTCGGCACGCTGTCTCAGCAAAGCAAACTCCCACCAAAGTGATCTGTTTGATAATGCAAACTTCGTCATTGCTCGATGCAGGGAGGAGATGCCCATTTCGCCGCTTACGGCTGGGAAGGAAAACTTGGACGATAATGCCTGTTGCAAGATAAATACTGCAACAACGCGGTGGAAAAGTTTATCAATCGCAGCGCTCCCGAGTGGGTCGAAACAAACGATCAAAGTGGCGAGCAACAAGTGAATCCGGGATGTCCTTTCGTGTGGGACGTGACCGGGCATCCGGGCGGTTGCTATCAATAACAGTTGTTATTGTTTTGTTCGTTTTGGATTTAAGGGTCGAACAAGTTTCCGCTTTGGTTTTTGCATATTTTGAGATTGTTTTAAAGAAATGCTTAGGGTGTGGCACCAGGTTGTACATACCTGTTTATATGCTTTAAAATGTATGCTTATTTTAAAGCTAATAAGCTATCAAATTGATTCAAAAATCTTCAAATTAATTCCTCGTAAAACTGAAATGATAAAATCTTCCGGAATTGAATTGCATTGTAAGTATAGTAAAACGTGTAACATAGTTCTTATCTATAAGTAATTGATAATCATAAAAAAAAAACATAGAAATTTTCCTCCAAAATCCTTCCCTCGACTAATACTCATAAACGTCAACTTGAATAAAGCTAAAGTAATGATTAACCTTTCAAATGAACTTTGCATCCCATCAGCCTGGGAGTGGCCGTTGTGTTACACTTGTCAGTATATTTTAAACAAATAGCTATTACTTTCATACCCTCTTCAAACCCATCTTGACACTCTCAAACGCGTGTGCTAGAGAAGATTGCTGGACAAATTGGTTATCGATAGCCGCATCCATAATTAGCCACACCTCACCGGCGCACCGCCACTCCGATCCGACCGAACACTTTCACTCATTAACATTTAAATGTGGTGCCCAAAAGCCGATGTCAAAACGATCAAACCCTAACCACCTTGTGACAGTGGAATGGCCTCGGACGAACACTAATTATGCAAAGGTGGCGCGGCGTGCGTCATTAGCGTCATGCTCGAACCGATCGAAGCGCATCAAACGCACAACAAATCACCTCCCCACGCTCCCTCCCTATGAAGAAGCTCCAAGATTCATACCATCCAATTTCCCGTCAGCATCCACTCCATCCCCATTCGATCGGTTGCGCATCGTGTCGCATAAATTAAAGCCCGAGTGATCTTCGTCCAGTGTCAAGTGTGTTTGTGCGTGTCGAAAGGGATGGTTCTTCGAACGGTGGACGGTTTTTGGCAAAGCAACACGTAATTAGCATAATCGAATCATCTAAATGCATAAGCCGAACGGTTTGGGTGGTTCGGAAAACGAGCTGCTAAGCTGCTGATAGTAGTTGTCGGGGGTGGGTGTGTGTAGTTCATCAAAATAACGGGCATCACCAATGCCATTCCCGGAAGCCATTTCGACAAGCCTGTTTTTGGCTTAATTGAATGAAACGAGCCGCTAATGTGGTTATTGTTTTTTTTATTTGTGTGTGTAGACTAATCTTTATCGTTGCCGCACGATGCTTAGTTCTTCTTCTATTTCTTCTTCTTTGGCACAACAACTGTAGTCCGTCAAGGCTTGCCTGTACTACTAGTGAGTGGGTTTGGGTTTCAGTGACATATTTATTACCCATAGTAGTACTAACTGTCCTACGTATGGGACAAGGTTCATTCATGGTTTGAACCCATGATGGGCATGTTGTTAAGTCGTGCGAGTTGCCGACTGTATCACAAGACCGGTCTCCGAAACCGATGAGATGCTTAGTTCAACTTTGGTTAGTTTGAATAGCGTGTCGGGCTGAAAAGACAAGTTTTAACTATACAATAGTGTATCAAGTTAATGACTTTGATTTTTAAAGAGGTATAATTAAAAACATTTGGTGCTTGTAATTATATCAATACTTCGTCATACATCTTGATCCGGGGACTCCAAGCTTTTCAGTTCGCTGATCGCATTGCTTCGTAGATAACGTTGTTGAGAGACATTGTGGCGTTACCTTTTGCTAATGGGAACGTTAATATTATTTAGACAACAATTACTTAGTGAAGCTGGTTCGGTCGGTGTCTGCCGGAGTCGGAGTTGTCTGAAGTCGAAGTCGTTCGGAGATGGTCAGAGTAGGTCGAAATCAAAATCAAACTAGAGTCGGAGTTGCCCGAAGGCGACCAGTGTCGGGCTGGCATTTTATTTCGTTGAATTTTTTTCCTCAGTTGCTTTGCGCGTGCATTTATATCCGTAAACCGCCCGTCTCCGGCTCTAACACTGACTGACTCCGATCGATTCCAACTTCCGTCGCCCACGATCGATTCCGACTCCGGCTAAGACTACGGACGACTCAGGATGACTCCGATTTCAACTTCGGACGACTCAAGACGGCTGTGGACGATTCCAGATAACTCCTAATAATGTTGATAGGACTTATACGTATAATGCTGGTCGTAGTCGACTCCGGATTTTTCCGAACTTTCTTCTTCTTCTTGTTCTTCTATTATAGTATTATAGACACAATTTTGAAATCCGCCATTGTATTGACACAGTTGTCCACATTGTCCACATCCAACATTGGGAAACACAAATGTCAATTAGGTATGTAAAATATAACCTAGTTGACAGGTACCGGCTAAGCTATGATTTGTCTAATTTAATTTGTAATAATTGCCATTCGTAACAACGAATCTTCCGAACATGGGAATATAAGTTACTGTTTATAAGCAACGAGGACCTGACCGATCTTCTCACGCGAAAAATGTATACTTAAAAAGCATGTAATGCCAGGTGAAAGATGGAAAAAGTTAAAAAAATGCTATTAAAAAAGGTCCAACTTTGCATTCCAACGGTCGGTTCCATTAGGCACTGTATTTGGAGATGATCCTGCGCAATTATTTTCGGATGCTGCTGGCTTAGAACGAGAGCACACAAAAAACACACAAACACAGCAGGTACTTTTTTTCTCCTATTTTAATAAATACTTCAGTTTCTTATTATAACCGGCTTAATGGCATATAAAAATAGTCTAATAAAATACTATTTACAGTTAAGTAGATGTTCATTTTGCTTGCTTTTTGCATCGATTTAAACGGGGGGGGGGGGGGGAGGAGGGAAGGGGGAATCATTATACCATGGCCTGCCTTACTGGGGGGGTTTCTTACAAGTGTTTTGCTTTAAGTAATTGAAATTGAAAGATTTAAAGAATAAACTAAAACACGCACACACAAACAAGTAGCTGTGTGAGGGGACACGTGAGCGGAAACAGATAAACAAAGGTATACGCAGCTTTGTCAACCGTTCACCCCGCTCCGGTAAACGTGGAACACACTCATCTGCCCACGCGTTGGCCCATTTTAGGGGTCGCCTTATGCTCACGAAGTTTCCCATTTTCCCTTTGTCGAGTGCTACGAGTAAAAGTACACACGTGGCCGTGGCACACTATCCGTTTTGTTTGCTTTTTTAAGTAAGACTGTATAAGTGTGTGCTTTTCCTGGTTATTCGTTAGTGTTAATCTTAAGAAACGGTTTTGCTTCCGCCCTTTGCCCTTTGAAGTAGCAGCTGACAGTGAAGCTGTGGGTGTAGAGTGTGGCCGTTTGTGCCTGTGTGTTGGTAGAGAGAAGTACAATTTACTTAATCGTGTTAGTATCTACGTCTATACGCCCGACCTTTCCAATTTGCGCTGGGTGTTGTGAGTGTTTGTTTTTATTTTTGCTATTGCTTTAGTGCACGCAAAGAGGGGATTGCCTGGAGAGGAAATAAAAATAAAGGACAATTTGTATATGAATAAAAAAACACATACAACCGAGTGTTTCTGTCGAGTGCCGAGATAAGCTTTGAGCTGGATCACAGGGTAAAGGTGATATGCGGATATGCCAACCCGTCAAAACAAAGCGGCTTTAGTGATCCAAGGAGCTTTTCCAGGGAGGTGGAAGACGGTTTTCGAGGAAGGATGGGAAGGGGATATTAAAGAGAAGTAGATAACGCACACAAACACAAGGACCCATACGCGCACACACTTAGACGAAAATGAACTGAGCGTCGCTGGAGGGACACTTCTTCGGCTGGCCCACGGTCAGCGCATCCACTTGCCCCGGCAGGCCGGCAGGGCCAGCGTGGTGAAGCGGGTGTTCCGTCCGGTCAGCCCGTCGCCCCGGCAGCGGTACTTGGGCGTGTCCGGCTCCTCGTCGTCCTGCACCGAGTTGCTCGCGAGCGTGTCGACCGTCTTGTCCTCGTGCAGCGCCTCCAGGTCGCAGCGCACGATCACCCGCTCGCCCTCGGCCAGCCCGCGGTACACGTTGTCCTTGTGGCATGCCTTGGTCGCCTTGATTACCTCGAACTCCACGCAGTACCTGGAAAAAAAAACAGAGAAAGACGAGATTGTGGCGTTAGCTGACACCAACAGGATATTGAATTGGCCCATTTCTGAGCGTCGATATGATGGAGCCAATATCGGTTGAAGAAAAAAAAAATTGAATCATCAAAAGCACCCTCAGGCTCTGGTGTGTATGTGTGACGAGCAGATGAAGTTTCATCGTCGATTTGCGTAGAAATCCACAAAACGGGAGCAGGGATAGAAGTCGGGAGCAAAATATTACACTCCATATCCTCGAATAACATCCGCCGCCTGCGGTCAATGAACGGAATGGGGCCCTTTGGCATGGTCTCGCAAGAACCTCGCATCTCGCATTTCAGTTCGCAGATTCCGCTTCTCTCCTGCTAGGCCCTTGTAGCTGACGTCAGAGCTACACGCCGCACACAAAACGTGACCGCGAGTTGGGCCGCACACGATACCATATACGGCAAACGGGGCACATTCCAGCCCTCGAGGGCTACGACCTCGACTAGTCAGGGCACCGAATCTGGGAACCTCATCGTCTCTACCTTTGGTAACGGGGGTTTTACAACGCCCGTACGCACCTTTCGCATCGCAATGTAATCGGAGAAGCTCGGAGCCTTCGGACGTTGCTGTTGTTGTTGACGGATCACGGTCAACCAGGGCGGACAATGGTTGTGCACGGTGCCGAATCTTCACTACCCGTTCTGGAAAACACAACCTTTTTTTGTGCATTCGGCTGTACCGTGAGGAAGCTATCCGGTTTCT